>NC_053155.1:36717390-37017390 GCF_016835505.1 Polypterus senegalus
GGAAAAAAGTTTGGGGGGAAAAAACCCCTTGGGATCCTAGGGGGGGGCAGATGTAAATGCAAGGGAAAAGCTAAGAGTTTGCCAAAAGGGGCAAAAAATAATTATTTTAATTTTACCCGAAAAACCAAAAAAAACTTTTTAGGGCCCTTTGGGGTCCCAAAAAAGGGTTTTTTTGTGGTTGGCTAAAAAAAGGGGACAAACCCCCAAAAAAAAATTTTTTAAAAACCCCCAACCAACTTTAAAAAAAGGGGAAAAAAAATTTTAAATTATTTATTTTTTTGTTTTTTTTTAAAAGGGTTTTTAAAAAAATGTTTGGGGCTTTCTTTTTTAAAAAAGGGGGCAAAAATTTCTGTGGTTTTTTGGGGTTTTGGGGGTTTTAAAAAAAACCAAAAATAGTTTCTTTTCCGAGCCTAGAGGAAAGAGTTCCCGAGCCTGGTTTAATAGAAGGTGGGAATTAGCATTCCCCAGAGAAAGGCCCAATTCAGGCCCCCCAGGGTCAGCAACTATAGAATAGGGGTCAGCATAAAGCTAAGTAAAAGGTCCCCACTTCCCGGGCATCACCAGAATTAATTCTAACTCTTTAAAAAACCCCCGGTTTTGATCAATTTATTAAAAGTTTAAGGCCCGGTTCTTAGGTATTTTAAAAAGTTGACCAGATTTTTCAATTTTAGATTACCGGGGCTCAAATCTTAATGGATTTTTCTTCGGGAGCCCAGTAACTCCTGAATGGAATCCTTTTAGAGCGGGTGGATCCTTTTCTTGCCGGTGGCTGGGTACCTGGGGAGCCAAAACACCCAGTATTTAAAAGGCTACCAGCAGGTTGGAACTCCTTGCTTTCTCCAAGTTTGCTTAACCAACATTTGTTGAGGGTTTAAGGCTTTAACTGGTCAAAGTTGGTGCGGTGATATGATTTAAAAACCCCATGGGGCTCCTTTTTGGGCAGTGGGCCTGTATTCCCTAAATTTTATCTTCATTGAAACATTTTTGATTAAATTATTGTACAGTCCAAATGTTGTTAAAATTTGAAGAAAACTGAAATTTTTCGGGTAATTTAATCTTACATGGGAAAACAAACAATGTTGTAAATTAAAATCTATAATTAATTTAAAAATAAAAAGAGGCCCTAACTTGCCTGTGGGAAACATAAAAATAGGTGTGAGGTTGGGTTTTGCCCAAGCCCCTTTGTATTTAGCAACTGGACCTCTAAATACCCAAATTTTAATTTAGCCCAACTAGGGCACTTTTAAAAGGTTTCGAAAGTAGGGTTTTTCTTTGAGAATATTTTGTCTCGAATTCCATGTAGTAAGCCCCTCTTATAGACATTGCCGCTGGAAAAATTGTGTCATGTTGCAATTTATCAAATTCCATTTAAATTTCCCATCTTTTGTATACAAAGGCCCAAATTTACGGGGTTTTTAATCATGGGGGTTTAATTTCCAAAAATTTTTCTTTGGAACTTACAGATGGAGGACAAAAGGGAGGGTTTTTGTACCACTGTTTTTTAAACACGGGAACAAAGGGTGAGTATTGGTTTATTTCTTAATAATCGGAAAAAGATTTATTAACCCCTAGGGCCAGTGACCTGTAAGTTCTTCTCGGATTTTTGTAATTACAGACCCCAAAAATAAAAATTTTGGTTTAACTTTATTGGTTTTTTTAACTTTTAAATCTATTAGGGTTGCCCCCATAACTTTTTTAAATATAACTGAAGACTGTGGAAGGTTTTTTTTAGTTCGGCAAAACTTCCAAATTGGTTTAGCTAAAAATCTTCCCAAAGGTTTAATTTAAAAAGGTTTTTGAGAAAGAATGCCTTTTAAGGGGTTAACTTTAAAAAACCACTGGGATTTAGGATACACTTTTAAAAGGTATCAGAGGCAAAAATGTTAAAATTCAGTAAGAAGACCAATTAAACTTTCAGTTTTAGTATAGAACTTTGGGGAATCTTTAAATAGTAAAGTTAAAAAACAATTTAAAATTTTTAATACTTTAATTTTGTTTTACGGCATGACGTGGTTAACCTCCAATAACCGTTTAAGAATACTAATTTGGAGGGAGGGGGTGCTTCCCGTTTTAAAAAATCACAATTACCAAAAACCTTTTTTCTCCATGTGTTCCCTTAAAGGGGATTTATAAATTAAACCCTTGACCTTTAATTTTGAGTACTGTGATAGGGGATTAAAGGACTGGGAAATGCATAATCCATATATAAAATGACGACAGATCCCAAAATATACCAGAAGCAACGCATCACAGGAGGAAATTAATGGGAATAAAAAATGATTAATTAAGGCCGGGGATTAACGAACCCCCCTCCTTTGGGGTTTGATCTTCTAAAAATTTTTCTATGAACAACCAATACGTAAATTTTAGGTTCGTATTTTATTATTTTTGGAAGCATAAAAATCCACTTTCTTAATTTTAATTAGAAATTTAGGGTTTTTTTTGAACCTTCTTTCTGGCAAAACAAATGGTTTTACTCCCAAATTTTTCCCATGTTATATGATTCGGTAAATCTGGGCCCCCTTCCTTTTAAAATATGTTTGTAAAAATTGGGGCCTTGTTTCAGATGTACCGGGAGGTGGAACAGCCATTTTTAAAGTAATCTTAAAACCTTGGACATTCACCCCCCACAAGATTTGAGCCAGTGAATTTAATTCAATTTAGGATGTACACAAAAGAAAATTTTAGTTTGGGCGGGGGTAAAACGGACCTTATGGGAATTGGATCCCTATGGACTCCAAATTCATTCAACGTGCAGAACTGATAGGGTCAGAGATGTTATTCCGGAGGGGGTTACGTCCGGAGGAACCAAACCTTTTTTAAAACCTTGGGCCCATCTTGATCTTGCATTTTGGTCTCAAGCTCAAAACTCTTCCTGAAAGGTGAGAGGGGTTGGCTATCAGGGCTACAGGGTGTTAAGGATTAGCTGCCAAAATAGAAGGTTAAAAACACTAATTTGGGGTTGATGGAGGGTTTCCCGTGGATGGACTATTTAAATGGGTCTAGAACCCCCGGAAAATGGGGCATACTTTAAAACACTGGGAAGTCCTTTTACAAACGTAACGGAAAGTTTCCAATAGTTCAGGGGACCCTAAGCTAGGCTGAAAAAGCTTTAAATCTTGGAGGATGGAATGGCGGCTTTAACTAAAAAGGTTTCCAAAATCCAAAGGATTATTTACTTTATTATAAATTATGGGATTATAACTTACTTTATTTCCCTTCTTCAAATTAAAATCTATTTATTGTAACCAAATATTAAAATATTTCTTTCCTTACCGGATTTTCCTTCGTGTGGTTGTTTTATGATACTTCTCGCCCAGCTGCCTCTTTTTAAAATTTAAAACCATCTGCGATTCCCGTGAAAACCAAACATTACCTAATAAACATTGGGTTTGGCCTTTATAAAGACTGATCTTAAATAAACAAAACAAATTTTTGTTTGTCGGAGCTGTTAACGCAGCTCATGACCCCGCAGCCGGTTTAACCTTTGCGGTGCAAGGCCTTTTTTTAAATGTTCCCTTTACAAGGTTATTTATTTTAAAAAGGATAATATTTTCTCCAGCCTTAAATCTGAACTTGGTACCTTTAGCTCTTTAAAACCAGCTTTGCCGCCTTTAAAACACCTTTTTGGGGACCCTTTTCCCCCAGTACGTGAAAATTTTTTGGTTTTCCCCCGGCCCCCCCCGGGGACATATTTTAAAAAGGCCCCGGGGGAAGCCCCCAAAAAAGCATCCCCCCCTTTATTCAGGCCCGAGGGGTGGGATAGTTTTTCGGGAAAGCCCCGAGTGGTTTAAAATCTTTAAAAAAGGTAAATAACAGGACTTGCATTGCACTGGCCTCATTATTAAAATTTGATTTGGGATTACTAAGCTGCCTTAACTATATATTTTTTTTTTCTTTCTTAAAATTAAATTTCTTCTTAGCTTAAATGGTAACACTAAGATCTGCTACAGATATTTTACACCTTTTCCCCTTAAGCTCCTGTACTGTTCTCCCTCTCAGCTGCCTGCTGTTTGCCTTTCTATGAGGTTAACTTTACTTTTCTCTGTCTCTTCTAGCTTTGCGCTCTTCTTACTTATAAGCTCTTCACTCGCACTGTTTGTATTCCCCCGTATTAATGAACCAATACGCTGTCGCCCACTTAACTGTTCTGCCTCTGGACGGCTAAGGACTGTTTAATCTAAAATAAACAAATAAATAAAACTTTACTACCTTATTTGCTCCTAGTGCCTGATCGGTGTCTTAACGCTGGCCGCTTACCTGCGCACTACTGAGTTTCCACCTTTTACTGCTTTGAAGTCAGCCGCGGCCTTTTTTTCTTTTCCTTTAAACTAAGGAATCGCTGTTACGACGACGCGGTTATTTATTTACAAATGCCGATATCAGTTACTGCTGCTTTCTACCCTGCCGCCTCGATGCTAATTCAAATACAGATAACAAGAAAAGAACAAGTACAAATAACTTTTCCAAGCGCACTTCCAAACACCCAGCTACTTTTGCTCTTGTGCGGAAAAAAGCAAAAACCCTTCTAAAGGGAAAAAAGCTTTAAAAATTCCCACACGGTTCCTTAGAGGCAACCAAAACCCAAGTTTTTAAGAGCAAAATGTATTTTTTAATGTAAATCTCACACCACAGAACAATAATATACAAATCTTAATTCTGTGGCAATCGGAAAGGTGATCATCAGTTTCATCCGAATCTAAGAAGAGCCATAATGCTCCATAATGCAAAATGCATAAAATATTTAATGTGTAATTCCGTCCAAGTTATATACAGTATAATAGACCAATAACCACCTAACATGACGTAATCAGCTGTTATCGTTTATGGACACATGGTGAAACATAACTGTAAAACAGGTGCTACAATTAAATTGCATCATTTATTATATGTAATACCTCTGGAATGTTCCACCGTTATCACTTACAGACAGACGATGAAACGTATATTCCAATGAATTTTATCATTTCATTTTATGTAATAGGGTACATCTAGAATGTTCCAACAAGGCCCTCTACACTCGCCTCATCTCAAAGTGCAGCAACAGATTCCAGTGTTCCCCTGACGAGTGTTACTTTTTGTAAAGAAAAATTATTTATAAGGATTTTGAACCGTTAGAAACGTGTTTCGGATTACCCTGGGTGAGGATTAAAGATCATCGTGACGCTAATTTACTCACCGTAGCTAAATACAGGTTAGTGGCAGAACTTTCAGTGTGATGGCCCCTAAAATTTGGCATGCTCTTCCTATCTGCCTTTGCGAGTAAAAATCTATTATTTATTTCAAACTCCTGCTAGAATTCCATTTGACCACTTAGTTTACTTGGCTATAATAGAATAACATACAGTAATGCATAATCATATACACATTTGAAAAGTCAATGTTTTACTTTTGTTGTCTGCCCGGACGCGAACCCATTTCCCCTAGCTTAAGAAAGTGACAGCTCTACGGTTGCGCCACCGGACAACACAGGCATCCGTGGCTCTGGTTTATTTTTTTTCTTCTTATTCTTATTTTAAGGCACAAGTTAATCATGCCAGGGATAAAAAGTCAAATTACACGTGCACACCATCATGACCTATATATACATAAATATTAACGCGTTACCGGGTTTTATTTATTTATTTATTTACAAGACCGTCTGCCCCAGCGTGACTTACCAACTTCTAGGCCTATCATACATTAAATTGCGCGTATTAAGAATAACAACAAGAGAATTCCATTTTACCATTTCATTTATGTGTCTATAAAAGAATGACACACCGTAATGCAAGGTCATAATAACATATACATTTTAAGAGTCAATGTCACATTTTACTGCCCAGGTGCGAACCCCGATCTGCTGATTTAGAAAGCGATAACTCTATACATGCGCCACGGGGCCAATACACAGAGTAGCAAAGCTGCTTCTTTTTCCTTAACATATCCTAGTTACTTAATAAATGGGTGCTATGCACCAAAATAATGCATTTTCTTCTTTTTAAAGGTACAAGTTAATCATGCCAGGAATAAAAAGACTAATTAAACGTGTACACACATTCATGACTTATATATAAATATTAACGCGTTACGGATTTTTATTTATTTACAAAACCATTAGCCCTAGCGTGTCTTACCAACTTCTAGGCGTATTATAAATTAAATTGTGTTTATTAAGAATGACAAGAAGAGCATTCCATATATATATATATTTTTTACTAATTGTTTATGGGGCTATGTTAGAATAACATACATTAATATTTTAATCATGATAATATAGATAGATAGATAGATAGACACTTAAAAAGACCTGTCTTATTTTTGCTCTCGTCCCCAATCGCAAAAGCAGATCTACTGGTTTAGAGAGCGGCTGCCCTATGAGTGCGCCACCATTGCATGTACAGTATTATAAAGATTTTGTCTGTTACTGTTAAATTCATATGGTAACACCGTTTTCATTGACAGACCAGTTCACACATTTTTTTCAGTCGCGCCATTTTGCCTTTTAGCCATATGAGACTTCACATCCCAGCTGCCTGGTGTGTATCCTGATTGGCGGTTCTGAATTTGGGAAGCGCTGGATGCACTCAGCACACGCCCGAACCAGCATGGTGTAATTCCATTGGCTAGCTTAACATGCGGCATGTGTTTGTTGATTGGTTAAAAATATGTTGGCGGGTTATCTTAAAAAATCTTTTCTTAAAACGTTTTGATTGGCCCCAGCGTTGTAAAAGCCTCGCCCAAAAGCATATTTAAGTACAGATATTTGGACCCAAAGGCCCGGGCTCCTCAATAATAACAATTGGGTAAGTTGTGCTGTTTATTTTTATTCTTTCTTTCTTTCTTTTTTTTTTCCTCTCCTTTTATTTTCTGTCTCTCCTTTGGGTAAAACCAAGCACCGGTAGCCATCTCCTTATGACAGGGACCTAGCAGGTCGGCTGAGTCCACCGCTGTCCAAGTCAGAAAGGAGACACCAACGCTTGTTTTACAGCTAACATTTCTTTTCACCGAGCTGAAGTTGGTTGGCTGAGTCCACCACTTTTGCAAGGTTTTAACTGGCTACGCTAACCATAGTCCCTGTGTCGCTTGGCCAGTCGAGCGTTCACGCTGGTCCCTCGCAGCATTGGAGCTTCCTGGTCCATCCCCGAGACACACCATTATCTGTTTTCTTTTACTAGAAAGAAGCAAAACATGGATTCTGCAACAACAAAACATACCGCTAAAGCAGAGACCGGTGTCTTCATTATAGAAGATAACCAGTCGGTAGAACATGAACCAGAGAAATCTAAACAGGTAATTTGGATCTATGTCTGTCTAAAAACGTTCTTGGGCTTATAGACCTAGCTTATTTATGCTCCAAAGGGCTAGAAAGGCTAGACTTGTGTCCTGTGTCTGTGCTGTGCTAAAAATGTATAATCTCCCCGTTTTCTTAAATCTGTCAAGAGAAAGGTGGATGATGTTATGTCGGTGTTTGAGCAGGGAGAGATACCCATTGATGCTTATGCACAACTGCTTCAGCCTGTGAGGACCAGCTTTTAGTGGTCGGCTCTGTTCCAAACAGAGAAAATAGACTTGCATAATTTGGTGAAATACAAATATATTAAACATGTGCTGACTTAAACACTTTTATTTAGGGGTATTACTGGTTCACTGATAGGTTTGGACCTGGTTTGCAATTCGATTGTGTTCTCATACTTGTATACAATTGTGTTTTGTTTCTTTTCAAATGGGTTACTGATCTCATTCACACAAGCTTGTTTGTATAATTTTCCTAAGCAGTTTCATACTGTAATTTACCCAAAGTCTCTTTTGACAAATTTATGAACAGAATGCTCAAGAAATCTTTTCAATGAAGTTTGCAACATACAGTACAAAACATTATTGTCTATGAGTGCATTACACCAACATAAACATTTATGATGCCCACATCATATACTGTATGTATCAGTGAATATTTTCCTGCTGTTTCTCCTGCTTTATTCATACATTTAAAAAAATATAAAATGTATAGCACACAGTGTGTAACTCTGAAAGCAAAGACTACGTGTTAATTGCTATGTTTGGAATTTTGCTTCAATAAACTTGTTGTTTTAAGACACTTTGATATCTTTTTTTTTTTCTCTCCCTTTATGTATCCTGTTATAACAGATGGGTTGGGTTAGATCATGAGGTAAAGGGTGCAAACTGTGTGTCCTTGAAATATACAATAAAGTTATTGTTTTTAAGACACCTTGGTGTTTACTTCATGATTTGCTTTATAAAGGGTATGGTTTGGAATGTGGCGGAGGTAATGGGATGCCCATGGTGTGTTTGGGCTGCACTGCCAGTTTCCTTGGATGTGTAATTCTCTCTAAAACCTTCTTGTACATCCTCTCTCTGGGTCTGTCACTTCATGCTCTCTTGTTTCCTCATTCATTAGTGTAAATTGTGCTTCCTGGGTGATGGAATTGAACATTTTTGGGTAAGTCAGTTCCACCAGTGCCACTTCCCAGTCTCTGGGCAGTTTTATTGTCTTGGCTACCTGCATGAATGGTTAATGATGCTGTCGTGTTGGGAAAAGTTCTGGCCGATGAATTACTCAGCAGTGTTATATAAAATCCACTTCTGACTTTAGACATTTTTTCTTGGTTTCTCAACTCCTTGTCTTTCACTTCTGAAGTCTTGTCCCAACCAAACCATTTTACCAACACATGCTTGTTTCTACCATGCCCGTGAGTGGTTAGAATTTTCTGGATGCGGTATACACCTGGTTAGCATCGGGGGTTTATTTTTTTGTAACTCTTCTGCATAAAATCTCCCTTGAATTTCATCACCTGCGTAATCTTAGTTTATAGACAGGTTTGATTCATTTTAAAAGAGTCCACGATAATAAATATCTCATCTGTAAACCACTGCTCATAGCCTTCTCGAATACACTTTTTAATTTTGAAACTCGGACATGATCACCTATTTTCAAAGTGCACGGTGTGGATTTTCTTTGCCCGGCCCTACCATAGACTGTTTTCCAAACACTCAGTATTTTCAGGAGTCACATCTACAGGTCTTGTTTTAATCGTGGTGTGTAAACTGTGGTTATAACTCTGCAGAACGTCTGACGGGACATCTATATACCGAAAAGTATTGGCATATGTAAAATATTTCCACATTTTGGATTTTAAGGTGCTATTGAACCGTTTTACTATGCTGGCCTTTACATCGCTGTTCGTGACAAAATGTACAAATGTACAATATTGTTCTGTCTTAGAAGTTTTTGTACCAATGTGTTATAAAATTTTTTGCCTTGGCCTGTGTGTAGCTTTTTAGGAACTCGACCCTGTCTAAAGATCAGACTAAAACCCAGAGAAACTTCTTTCCCTGTCTTGGCCTTTTATTTACACAGCCCAAGCATATTTTGAGAGCACATCGATACAAGTGAGGATAAATTTTATATCCATCATTGAATTTTGAGTAATAAGACATCTCTGCTAAATCTACTTGCTACTGGTAATTGATCGTTGAAACAATTGTTCTGTTTCTCTTGAGCCTCAGCTGTGCTTGTTTGTGCATACTGTAAGTGTATTGTTCACTCATCCATTCCAACACGTTTTTTGCTTGACATTTCTTTTCTTTTTTTCCCCCATAGAGTGACGATGGCCGGTGACATATTTAAGCACAGTGAAAGATTGTTCAACTTCAAGGCGGAAGTCTCAAGACCTGTGTATTTTCTCAAACACTTGTCAGCCATCGCAGTCACAGAGCCGGATTGATTTTAATGAAGCATTATGTAAAGTCTGTTGTAGCTTACGTGTTCTGCACCTGTGTAGGAGACTGGGTATTAACTGGGTCTTGTTTAGCATGCCGTTTGGGTTCCGAATCTCAGGATGGGCACACTTGTCTTTTACTAGAATCTGATCCTGAGGAAATACACCCTTGTGTTTCCAGCATCTGTCGACAGATCAGTATTTAAAGATTAATACACACGGTGTTTTATTTGGTTAAAGCCTTGTGTGGATTAAGAATTGTGAAACAGAGTAAAATTCATACTAAACTGTCTGAAGCAGTTTGTTGCTGAAGTAAACACTTTCGGCTTATACAAAAGACCATGCAACAAAGTCCAAGATTCGGACAGCAGCTTTTGAACTTGTCTCTAATCACCATTACTGTTATTTTTAAAACCAACATTAATTTACAGAAACCTAAGCAAATTGCATTATCCATGCTAAACAAGATCTGTTTGCGTTATATTTTCTGTCGGCTAACTGTTTGTGTTTTGTTTCTGTTGTCAGAGGAACTGAGACTCGGCAGCTAGAACAAGGAAAACCAGGTCCCTGCCCAGCGTGACACGTAATGCAACCTATAGAAGGTTTTCTCCTTTTATTATATCTAATAAAGATTCATTATGACCATATTGGTTGCTCAGTCATTTGGGCTTATGTTTTTAGCTCTGTTGAACATTTAGTGGAAAAATGTATGGAATGTCAAGAGAAACAATACATACCAGATGGACACATTTTGTAATATTTGGTTCACTAAACCAATTATTGCATATAGACATAGCTTATTTATGCTCAAAAGGGCTAGAAAAGATAGACTTGTGTCCTGTGTGCGTGCTTTGTTAAAAATGTACAATCTCCCTTGTTTTCGTAAAGCTATCAAGATTGATGTGGATGATATTATAGCTGAATTTGAGCAGGGAGAGATACCCATTGATGGATACGCAAAACTGATTCAGCCTGTGAAGACCAGCTTTATGTGGTCGGCTCTGTTCCAAACAGAGAAAATAGGCTTACATAATTTAGTGAAATATAAATATATAAAGTATTTGCTGGCTTAAACATTTTTATTTTAGGTGTATTACCGACTCACTGATGGTTTGGACCTGGTTTTGAATTTTCATTTGCGTACCCCTATATGTATACATTTTCTTGTGTTTTTGTTTCTTTTCAAGTGAATTGCAAATCTGTATACAATTAAGCTTGTGTGATTATTTTACGGCTGTTTCTCCTGCTTTTATTCATAGTTTAAACAATTTTAATGTATAGCACCAGATCTTATTTTGCTATGTTTGGAATTTTGCTTCAATAAAATTTGTTGTTTTTAAGACACTTTGGCATCTTTTTTTGAATCATTGAATAAAACTTGTTGTTTTAAATCACTTTTGGTATCTGAAATATGCCTTGCTTTATAAAGGGCATGGGTTTTTACATGGTGGGCAAGGTAACGGGATGCTCAAGGGGTGTTTTGGGCTGTACTGCCAGGTTCCTTGGGTGTGTCATAGATTCTCTCTAAAACCTTTTTTTCTTGTACATCCACTCTGAAAGTTATTGTTTTAAACACTTGGGCATATGCCTTGCTTTATAAAGGGCATGGTTTTTTACATGGTGGGCAAAGTAACGCTATACCCATGGGTGTGTTTGGGATGCACTGCCAGGTTTTTTTTCCCTGGATGTGTCCTAGATTCTCTCTTAAACCTTTCCTTGTACATCCACTCTGAAAGTTATTGTTTTAAACACTTGGGCATATGCCTTGCTTTATAAAGGGCATGGTTTTACAAGGTGGGTGAGGTAACGGGATGCTCAAGGGGTGTTTTGGGCTGTACTGCCAGGTTCCTTGGGTGTGTCATAGATTCTCTCTAAAGTTTTTTTGTACATCCTCTCGCCGGGGTCTGTCAATCACACTCTCTGTACTCTCTGTACACACCCCCGAGCGCTGCACGCAGATAGGAGCAGGATGTCTGCTCCGCCCCATTGATGACTTACCTTTTATGACACCTTACAGGCTCCCAAAGGTCCGTCTCGGATCACAAAGATGATCAGCCCCCAGTTTTAGCATCAAGGCTAAGATCGGCCGACCATTTTCCTTGCGCACGACTGACAAAGGTCCGATGCCGGTTAAACAGCGCACCCGACAACAGGCAGAGATCAGACCGCGGGGGGAAATGCCCATTAACCAGGTGGCAGCAGGTGGGTACCGGAAATGCCAAGGGGGCGGGACATACACCTGTCAAAATCTGATGATGTATAATAGTGACGCCCCTATACTACTTTCCTGTTATTGTAAGATTTCAGCCTTTCCATTCTTTTAAAAGTTCTCTGCATCATAAGTTAATCCTAATACTGTTATTGAATATCTGCTAATTTTAAAGTCCCAGTTTTCACCTGTTGTGAAGAAATGGCTTTAGGTACCTTCATTTGCCTTTTTTCTTTTGGAGTTCATAGCAATGATTTTATAATACATCAATCTAAATGGACATTTTATCTTTAACAATTATTGACATCTTCTGTGTTACCTAATGCCCCTTTATGCATTGCCATGATTATTAGTAATAAGTGCAAACCATAAGAAATTTGTTTCTTCATTTATAGAAATAAGAAGAATGATGCTATATTTGAATGTATATTATTGTTTTCTAAAACTATGAATAATTTAGGGTGTTGTACCGTGTTAGCCATTATGAATGTAGAGAAAAGCCAAGCAAAATGACACCTTTTATTGGCTAACTAAAAAGATTACAATATGCAAGCTTTCGAGGCAACTCAGGCCCCTTCTTCAGGCAAGATGTGATACAGAAACTGGAGTTCCCTGTGTTTATATACACACCAGGGCAAGAAACAACATTGGTAAATCTTTAAATGAAAAATCTTAAATGTAAAATATTAATAGATTCCTTCAGGCTATCCAAGATCTTTGGATAAGATAACTGTCCATCAATGTCCTTTGAAGTTTGTGATGAGTTTTTCAAAACAATATGAGTCTGTAGTCAGGTTATCTGTGTCAGTCTGAGAGATGCAAACAATCCTCATACCTGGCTATAAAACTCTTGTCTTTATTCAAGCCATGTTGTAATGTATTAAATTTTAACATGAGTTTAACTTCCCATTCTTTTCTTTCTTGCTGTGTTTTGAAGTTGCCCATAAGCACTGTGACTTTAAAGACCCTATCACAGTGTCCATGGCTGTTGAAGTGGGCCACTACAGGAACATCTGTGTTGCCACGTTTAATGTGGAACCTATATAAATTCATTCTCTGGTGGAGTGTTTGTCCAGTTTCTCCCACATAGAGTGCAGTGTCAGGAAATTTCATGCAGAAAATTAGGCAGACCACATTAGATGATCTGCAGGAAAATGATCCTTTTATATTTTTTTGAAAAACTCATCAAAGACTTTGTTGGACAGTTATGTTATCCAAAGATCTTGACCATACATTGTTCTTCTCTCTCTTATTAAATTAATCTTAGCCTGAAGGAATCTATTAATTTTTTACATTTAAGATTTTTCATAAACACATAGAACTCCAGTTTCTGTATTACGTCTTGCCTGAAGAAGGGGCCCGAGTTGTCTCGAAAGCTTGCATATTGTAATCTTTTTAGTTAGCCAATAAAAGGTGTCATTTTGCTTGGCTTTTCTCTATGAATAATGTATAAAACATCTGTGGATGCGTATTAAATTAAATGTTTCTTCCACTCATGACCAGTTTGGAAATCACAAATTATCTTAAAATTACATGTAAAATCTCCTCCTCCTTAAATATCCTTATAAACCCAAAATAACCTATCACCTTATCTAACATTAAAATGTTTCAAAAGGTGTATGTGAACAAAATATTACCTTGGGTTAACTATGTTAAAACTGCAAGAAAAGCAACAATTTTGGAGCAAAAAAAAAAAGTGAGACAGAAGTTCTGATTATAAAGATAGGGCCAGAGCAAATATAGTTTTGTATCTTAAGCACTAAGGTTGATCGAAAATATAATAGATTTCTTTGCAAGCTAGGCTGTAGCAATGAGTCAATAAAGTATGTCACCAAAATCAGGTGAGATCTGACTTCGAGTAGGCTGAGTTACTCCTGACCTGTCCGCAGGCTCTCTTGGAAAGGTCCCTGCAGCAAGGAGCCCATGCAGGGAGAGAGGACTGACACCTAAACAGAAACACTCCCTCCGCAGTAGAGTTATTCTCACAGATGGTAGAGGTCCATTAATATGGTTCATGGAAGCCAATAACAGGTCACAAGGCCCTTATTATCAAGAGTGAGAAAGTCCAACTGATCTTTTAAAACATACACTTTGCATAATATTCCACCAGAGAAGTCCTCTGATAAATCAAGTTAAGCTATTGCTTCTTACTCATCAAAGATTTCTGTTCTTATACAGTTTATCCATTTAGTGAACACATTGCTCTAATTAATTAATTGATGAGGACAATGTCACATTTAAATTTAGTGATATTTGAAATAATGAAACAGTGGATATTGTATTATGGCCCACAGCAAAATCATTGTAACACATTTTACTCTTACATATGTTTTTATTTAAACTGAACTATTCAGCATTTCTATTAGTTGCTTTTGACAGGTCGTTCCGCATTTTCCTTCTGCTGACCTATATCAATGACACATGTCATTCTCGTTTTATTTGTCCATTTTATTGTTAAGTTTTAATGTTTTCCCATTTTATGTAAGTTGAACTTAATAAGTTTTTCAAAATGTATTTTCCCTTTCATATACAGAAAAATATCATGCCACCCATCAGTAAAGTCCATGTGACATTTACATGGCATCTAGCTTGAGGAGATGTCAAATGTAATGACTGTAGTCATTACTTGAGGATGTCAGGTTACATGCCAAGAAATTACAGGGCATGACAAATTGCATAATTGCATGATGACTTTTCAGCACAGCTTCACATTTACAAAGCGTCACAAGTTATCTCTGCGTGATGGAGCCAGTGCCCATGTGTTTTGTGATGTTAAAGTGCCCATGAAAACAGTTTAACATGTGAGGTTCTTTTTATATTGTTGGACAAGTTAATTCTGGAATTGTCTAAACTGTTAGCCTTGATTCACACATACATCCTGACAATTCAACATTCACTCAGCACAGATAAGCTCAAATATGAAGGAAGAATATCTCAACACTGCCTGAGGCTAGCTACCCCAACCAAGTAGACTGTAGAGCTTCCTGGTACATATACAAAGTACAGTGACGGCAAAAGTGCGATGTGCATTCGTTGTCTGATGAAGAACCGTAGTCATCATCTGAGTTCACCTCTGTTATAGCGTGTCTTTATGTGAAAACAGCAGTGTCAGATCAGGGGTGGGGTGGGGTTGTATCGTGAACGTGACTGAGATAATAAAACTGAATTAAAAAAAAACAACTAACCTTCACAAGTATCATAAATTTACACCAGCTCCTAAAGACTCAAATCAAATGTATGTTTTTATTCTAAAATAGTAAGAATAAGAGCAGCTCACTTCTCAAAACTGACTCATCCGTGGTCGAACCCATGAAGTTTTGATTACCAGTCAACAGTTGATACTATTGCACCACTGAAGCGGTCGTATCAAAGGGGCGTGAATGTCACACCCTAATGCAGGTTCTTTTTCTGCAGTTATATTCTTGAATAGAAGCACACTTGTTCTGTTATATTTGTACCTTTTGTGAAAGTGTTTATTTGATATTTGGACTTCAGGCTTCACACATTATACACTTCATGTCTACATTTTGTCAATTATTACTAAAACATGAAAATGTTTCTGTTTAAGCGATGTGTTTACATAGATTCTTGTAGACATGGAACATACATGAAATGCATGTGTTCTAAATAATGATATATTATTTATAAAAGGTGTCATTTTGCTTGACATCTCACTCTATACAACTCTAAGCAACTGACACGCAGGTAAACAGACTTGAGCTGAGAAAACTGTGTGGCGGTGGAGGGATGTGATAGTAGGCTGCTTGCTGCTTAGTGACACATTTACACAACAAAAGATGCTGGCGGAGAAGTGTGAAGGGATTTAAGGTTGGACAGATCTACGAGTTTTTTTGTAGGCTTTGGTAATTCTAGTGCTAGTTGTGGCTGCCAAGGTGTACGAGCTCAAAAAAGCACCCTGCCTGGGTATGTCAAATTATATGACTAACTGTCGTGAGAGCATGGCACAACTGTCTCTGACTCACTAAGAATATGTAAATGAAGTCCACAACTGAAAATCACTGTAAATGTTGTTTAATGTGACATGGCCTTAAATCTTCTATCTGATGAAAAAAAATTAATGTACAGTATCTTATCAGTGCATGTGTACAAAGAAAACTTCATATTCATCCCTTTCAGTTTCCATACATACAGCATAAGAATGTTTTCAAATCAATTTCACGTTTCATAAATTCCAATTTGCATATGGAGATTCATATCAAATCACATCCATGGGATTTAAGAATAAATCTCTTCATCCAATTGTCTTATAAATAAGTCCCTTTAGCACTCTCTTAAAATATGATACAAATTAAGGCCAGAGATGTTACTGTCAACTACACCCTTGTAATATTACCATATTGTAATTAGAGTTCAGAGTCCAGATCTCAATCCAATTGAGAATTTGTGGCAGGACTCCAAAAAGGCAGTTCATTTACAATCCCCATGCAACCTGACAAATTCTGAGTAATTTTGCAAAGAATGGAGAAAAATTTCAGTGTCTAGATGTGGAAAGCTGATAGAAACCTGAGCACACAGGTACATCTACTAAATATCGACTGAAGGGGTGAATACTTTCGTAATCAATTATTTTGTTTTTTTATTTTTGTTGTAGATTTTGATCACTTTGCAGAGATCTGTTTGCATTTGACATTTTCAAGTCTTTTATCTTGATCAATTGCAATAATGCCAAATTAAATCCACTGTGATTCAGTGTTGTTTAACAATGAAATGTGTAAACGTTTAATGGGAATTAATACCTTTTATAGACACTGTAAATATATCTACACACAAGTATATTTGAGACACACGTGATGCAATACCAAACCACATAGTGCTTGAAGCTGTGTGGAGAAAAGCAACCAAGTGTATCCCATAACTTAAAAACACGTCTTACTCTGACTGACTTAGAGAATGAAACCTGTTTAGTGTTGAGGAGAGGAGACTGAGTTGGGATAAAGCAGATCAGGATGATTTCTTTCAATTTAATAGTGAATCCCACACTCAGGGACACCAATAAAATTTCAGAGGAAGTGAATTTAGTCATGAGGCTAGGAAACACGAAACAGTAGCACGAAATAATGTTCTTCGGGAATGTGTGCAACAGGTTGTAATGTGACAGGTGTCTGGTCACACTTACAGGTAATCTAATCTAGACACCATTAAAATATCCAACTACGCCACCCAGTTTTATTAAGAGACTGGGAACTCTTGAAGTTTCCAGAAAATAGCACACAGGTTTCTTTAAATTGGGCGGTGAGTAAACACACAATGAAAGACACAATGGTAATTTCAGGAAAAGCAACAGTAACTTCTATTACCCAGGACAATAATAAGTACATTGAAAAGATAAATAAACATAAAAAAATCTAACAATATCATGAACAAAATTCCATTTTTTAAAAAGGAAAGCACACAGTCCACACTCTAAAAGTCTATTAAAAACAAGAACTTGAGGATACAACTTTTAGTGGTGCAGAGTCCAGTTTGCACACTGTGTTACCCCAACAATTAATTTTCCAACTGTCCATGGATGCACTCTGTTCACCAGACGCTGCTTTCCCAATAGAAGCTTTGTCAAATTATTGAATCCCTGTCAGCGTCTCTTCATTGTTCTTTCTAATCCGTTCTCGGCTCCATGTGTTGCTTGGACCTAGACACTCCTTACTCCTTACGCCAGCTTTGCTCAGTCCTTTCATGTGGCTTCCCTCTCTCGCTGGACCCACAACCGGCGTCTTCTTGTGGAACTGTCTCTTCCTCTCTGGAGGTTAGTGTTGCCGTCCTTGTGCCTGAAGTCGTACCAACCACGTACCCTAGACTGGCTGCGAGCCCCTGTGCACTGTGCGAGTGTCTTGGCAGCGTTCTCAGTGGACTGTCCCTCACCCTGCCTTCTCCTGCCCAGACATGTTAATTTCCAAAGCAGGTAAATACAAACATTTTCCAAGGAAGGAGCATTTCTTTTATCACAATTTTGTATTGTTTGTACACTTGAACAGTTAAAACGTCAAAGCAGTGATTCTTTTGCAAGACAACAAACACCTATATCCTGTAGACAGCCATTACAATAAACAGTAACAGGATTACCCAGGAAATTTGCCTTTTAACTTATCACCCCAGTCCCAACAATGGGTGCCTATTGCCTCTTCATCTACCGTGTTTTAAATGTAATATCTACATGTTCCTTTGCCTAAGAGAAAAACGAAACCATCCAGTGTACAAAAAATGTCCACCTTTGACAGTAGTACATGGCAGGACTGGTTTGGATGCTACAGTACCTTCTGTTAGATGAACGTCTTATAAAGAGACCTCTTCACAATGCTGTAAGCTTAAGTTTTAAAAATATATTTTCAGTGGAAGGCAGAGAGGATCCAACAATGTTTTCTGCAGTGTTCACTGTTCATTGTAAGACCTTGTGATCAGAGTTTGAAACCAGACAGTGATGCAGCTGGTCAGAATGCTCCCAATGGTGCCCCTGTAGAATGTGGGCACCACGTCAGCCATTGAAGGAAGTGCAGATGCTTCTGCACTATCTTGGCTACAGAGGTGGTGGTAACTGACCAAGTAAGATCAGCTACCATGTACACACCATATGTTCATATGTTGTTATGTAGTTAGTGCTAAAGGTGTGTCAACTGTTTTAAAAACAATTAATAAAGCTCTGTGGAAAATTAAATGAGGGTACCACTTCTAAAGAGTTTACTGGCATTCTGTTGGTCATTTACATTACTTATTGGGTACATCAGCCTTATCTTTCTGGTTTCATATATAAATATCTTATATTATATACTGCATAATATTTTAAAGCAAGAATGACTGTAAACGTTTTTCAAAGTCACAAACTGTATTGTTAAAAAACTTAAGTTACAATATGAGTACTAAAATAGTGCAGCATCTCTCCCACTAGCTTAAGTAGGTAAAGACATTTCAATTTTCCCTTGAGTTGAGGGAACATTCTCTTATCCGACTTTCTGGACCTGAAAAAAAAAACAAAAAAAACAAAAAAAAACAAAACAGTCAATTAAAATGCACATGGGCTTTTGTAAAAAGAAAAACACAATAATTGCCTGCCAGATCTTGTAAGCAAGGTCACTTTGACTTCAGGATGAGAGCTAGTAAGCAAAATTATAATAACCCTACATACTGTAAATGCTGATTGCAGAATAACACATTAGACTGTAATAAAAATGTAGGATACAAAAACATAAAAATATAAAAATGTGTAAGTGCTTCATATTCTAGATATATGGCATATGTGCATGCATAAACACTAGCAACAGTAATTCTCCTGAGGGAGAACAGTAGATACTGAAATTTATTCCTCCACTGGGGCATCTCTACTAGTAAACTGCTGGGCAAACAAACACCAGCTGACTGAACATTTAAGGTACAGTATAAAGCCATCTGGCCATTTCAGACAGCTAACACAAGAGTACTCATAACATGTCAGAGATATAAAAAGAGCCACAATTTGTTAAAATAATTAGGATTTGTTCAAAATCATATAATATAAGAAATAGTTTTTGTACATTTTATATATTGAACTATACACTTATGCATGAAATTCAAGAAAATTGTGAGTTTAGATATTTACATTAGTTATTTACAGTGTTATAGGCAATAAGTAAAAATGCAATTTAATGCCATTATTAGTTTCTGTTATACAGCACAATAAGCAGAATATACCACCACAGTGTTCTCTACAGGGCTAACAGGATTACAGATGACTATCAAATGTAACAAATAAATAATTCTGGTGAGGCGAGTTAAGGGTACTTGGCAGTGTGAGATTTTTAGTGATTTTTAGTGTTACTTAGAATTGGAGGCTGTGGGTGAGTGCCTATGAAAAGTGTGTGACCACAGTGATCTTAAGAAAGAAATTTGAAAATTGTGCTTAACATGCTTAAAGGAGGTTAGTGCGGCTGTTCCTCATTGAAGCTCCATGGGTCAACTGCCACATTTGCACTCATTTTTGATAAAAGAAGTCTGAACAGGATAGAAGAAGGAAAGAAAGAAAGAAAGAAAGAAAGAAAGAAAGAAAGAAAGAAAGAAAGAAAGAAAGAAAGAAAGAAAGATTTGGAGACATTGATTCTCATTACAGCTGCAGAATGTTCAACTCTACTATTCCAGTGCACCTCAGATTCTATTGGAGTTAAGAGCACAACATCAGCAGTGATGCAATTCATAAGTCCTTAAACTGAATGCTCTTTAGTGTTAAGCTGTGCTTTGATATACTTTGTAAGAAATGCACGAATGGAAGTGGAGACAAGATACACTTTTAGGGGAATCTAAAGACCACATTTAATGAGTTTAATGAGAAGTTTGTGAACTCAGTTCTCAGAAAAAGCAGGAGTGGTTTCATTTTAGGAGTCAGTTAGGAATGATCACCTTTTGCTACCCTAAAATGATTGCTTGGATGGTACTTTTGGGCACTGCAAAACAAATACTTAAACCACATTATGTTTTTAGTTTATTTGCTGATGCGAAAAGAATACGTATGGATTCCAAGAACTTTCTACAGTGGCACTGCTTCCTTTTAATAAAAGGCGATTCTTGTAAACCTGTGTGCAGAAGAGCAATGCCTGCGCTTTAGGAATGCTTTAAACAGATGAAGAGATGTTTTTTCAGTGCCTCAACTGGCATGGAATGTGCTTACACAAATGTCTTTCTCTGAAGAAGCAATTAATTCAAGTTGCAAGTTTGAAAAGTAGGAAAGAATGTTTTAGGAGGACTTCTCAAGTTCAATTAAATGCCTTCTTGAGGCTTTGCTGTTCCTGCTACAGATCCACTCACATCCCCTATTTTTAAGTAACATTTTAATTAGGATTTTTCTGCTTGCTCTTTTTGTTTCCATTTTTATCTTTTAGATAGATAGATAGATACTTTATTAATCCCAAGGGGAAAATTAACATACTCCAGCAGCAGCATACTGATAAAAAACAATATTAAATTAAAGAGTGATAAAAATGCAGGAAAACAGTCTATAATCTTGTATAGTGATAACGTTTACCCCCCCTGGGTGGAATTGAAGAGTCGCATAGTGTGGGGGAGGAATGATCTCCTCAGTCTGTCAGCAAGACAGTGACAGCAGTCTGTCGCTGAAGCTGCTCCTCTGTCTGGAGATGATACTGTTCAGTAGATGCAGTGGATTTTCCATGATTGACAGGAGTCTGCTCAGCGCCGGTTGCTCTGCCACAGATGTCACACTGTCCAGCTCCGTGCCTACAATAGAGCCTGCCTTCCTCACCAGTTTGTCCAGGTGAGGGCACTCGCCATAACCGTCTGATAGAACATCTGCAGAATCTTATTGCAGATGTTAAAGGACGCCAGCCTTCTAAGGAAGTATAGTCGGCTCTGTCCTCTCTTGCACAGAGCATCAGTATTGGCAGTCCAGTCCAATTTATCATCCAGCTACACTCCCAGGTATTTATAGGTCTGCACTCTCTGCACACTGTCACCTCTGATCATCACGGGGTCCATGAGAGGACCTGGGTCTCCTAAAATTCACCACCAGCTCCTTGGTTTTGCTGGTGTTCAGGTGTAAGTGGTTTGAGTCGCACCATTTAACAAAGTTCTTGATTAGGTTCCTATACTCCTCCTCCTGCCCACTCCTGATGCAGCCCATGATAGCAGTGTCGTCAGCGAACTTTTGCATGTGGCAGGACTCCGAGTTGTATTGGAAGTCCAATGTATATAGGCTGAACAGGACCGGAGAAAGTACAGTCCCCTGTGGCGCTCCTGTGTTGCTGACCACAATGTCAGACCTGCAGTTCCTGAGATGCACATACTGAGGTCTGTCTGTAAGTTAGTCCATGATCCATGCCACCAGGTATGAATCTACTGCCATCTCTGTCAGCTTGTCCCTAAGGAGCAGAGGTTGGATGGTGCTGAAGGTGCTAGAGAAGTCCAGAAACATAATTCTTACAGCACCACTGCCTCTGTCCAAGTGGGAGAGGGATCGGTATAGCATCTACTGTAGATGATGGCATCCTCCGCTCCCACATTCTCCTGGTATGCGAACTGCAGAGGGTCGAGGGCGTGGCGGACCTGTGGCCTCAGGTGGTGAAGCAGCAGTCGCTCCATGGTCTTCATCACATGTGACGTCAGAGCGACAGGCCGGAAGTCATTCAGCTCACTAGGACATGATACCTTTGGGACTGGGGTGATGCAAGATGTTTTCCAAAGCCTTGGGACTCTCCCCTGTTCCAGGCTCAGGTTGATGATCCGATGTAGAGGACTCCCCAGCTCCAGTGCACAGGCCTTCAGCAGTCATGGCGATACTCCATCTGGACCCGCTGCTTTACTGGCACGAATTCTCCTCAGCTCTCTGCTCACCTGGGCTGCTGTAATTGTGGGCGGGGATGTCTCTCCTATGCTGGTATCAGCAGAAGGATGGGTGGAAGATGCAGTACTCCGAGGTGAGAGTGGGTTAGGGTGGTCAAACCTGTTAAAGAAGTTGTTCATCTGGTTTGCTCTCTCCACGTCTCTCTCAATGGTGGCACCCCACTTCGAGCTGCAGCCAGTGATGATCTTCATCCCATCCCATACTTCCTTCATGCTGTTATTCTGCAACTTCTGCTCCAGCTTTCTCCTGTACTGCTCCTTTGCCGTCCTGAGCTGGAGTTTCTTCTGCACACACTTGAGCTCATGTTGATCACCACATTTAAAAGGCCTTTTCTTCTGATTCAAAAGGCCCTTGATGTCACTTGTAATCTATGGCTTGTTGTTAGCATAGCAGCGTACTGTACTTATTGGAACTACAATGTCCATACAGAAGTTTTCTGTTTGCATATTAATTTTGGTTTGCACTTTCATCTTTTTTTGTGTTTTCATGTTTTCGATGTGTTCTCATTTTTTGTTTGCTTTTAGTTTTTGCTTGCTTTTTCATTTTCTTCTTGTGTTTGGGGGCCATTGTAGGTAACAGATAAGGGAACTTCAAAGTCTGCTGTCAAGTTTGACTTCAACGCTGGAAGCAATGTAAAATGAATAAGAAGTGTCACGCTTCTAAAGTTGTTCAAGTGATGTCATCAGACATGATCAAATTTTCTCTACGTTCAATTGAAGGTGTGCAGACATTCAGGATGATGCGCATGCTGGAAATCTTTGAAGTAAAGCTTAGTTTCATGGGTAGAAGAGTGAAATATGAGGTCATACTGGCAAATAAAAGAGTGTAGCAGTATCAAAAAATGTTAAAATAAAATGCACAGTACCACAGAAGAGAGGCTGTGGTCTATTGTTTTGAGTTGTAAATCCAGATGCCCCTGTGGAAACTTCCCTTCCTCTCCATATCAGTAAACTTCATAGACATAACTCCCTCACTGTGCAATTTAATCCAGTACCCTCATGGGTATGTCAGGAGCACGAGCATTAATGTTATGAGTCTAATAAACAGTGCTGAATTGTCATTTTGGTACACCTCCCCCTCATGCTGTTTTCTTCTAATATATTAAAAAGGTTTATGTGGTAGAAGTGGTGAATGAAATAGTTATGGGACAGCCAGGATTTCATGCCTGACTCAAGTTTCTTTTCTTTTATTAAGTCTTTTTGTTTTATTTTAAATATATCCATCCATCCATCCATTTTCTAACCCGCTGAATCCGAATACAGGGTCATGGGGGTCTGCTGGAGCCAATCCCAGCCAACACAGGGCACAAGGCAGGAACCAATCCTGGGAAGGGTGCCAACCCACCACAGGACACACACAAACACACCCACACACCAAGCACACACTAGGGCCAATTTAGAAACGCCAATCCACCTAACCTGCATGTCTTTGGATTGTGGGAGGAAACCGGAGTGCCCGGAGGAAACCCACGCAGACACGGGGAGAACATGCAAACTCCACGCAGGGAGGACCTGGGAAGCGAACCCGGGTCTCCTAACTGCGAGGCCGCAGCGCTACCACTGCGCCACCGTGCCACCCCATTTTAAATATATATATATATAAATATATATTAAATATTGCTGTTGATTTTGTTTTTGTCTTAGTTGTTATTGAATACATTATTTAAAGAATTGTTTCATGTTGACATTTGTTACTTTTATTATGTACCTTATGAACTTAAGATTCAAGAGCGTGAGGGAATGGGGCCATCAAAGTTGGGCTCCATGGGCTTAGTACTTCACTGAGGTATTAACTTTGCTGATTTTCGATTGGCTGTCCTTGGGATTTTGCTGGGCATTCTCGAGTTAAAGGATTTATTCTAAAAATTGACAAAGAATTACAATACTGTTTAGCAGTGTCATTACACTGAAACCATTCTTTAACTTTCACCATATGCTAGGACAAGAAAAAGTTCTTAGTCTCAAAGCAAAAAAACAATTTAAACCTCTTTTCCATCTTAGAGTTTTCATTTTTACATTTTTTAGTGAAGTCAGCTGGATGTGCTGCATACAGTATGTACAGAGCCTTCAGAAAGTTATTCAGACCCCTTCACATTTTATTATGTTGCAGATTTCTGCTAAAGTTATTTACATATTTTCTTTCAATACCCCAGAATGAGAAAGTAAATACTAGATTTTAGAAAGTTTTTGCATAAACTGAAATATCCAAATTGACACAAATATTCAGACCCTTTGCTACGACACTTGAAATGTAGCTCAGGGGCATCCCATTCTGTTGATCGTCACAGAGATGTTTCTAGACAGGTCTCTTCACCCATCTCAAGTACAAAATTACTGACCAGTCTCTTTCTTCTACTTCTGTCCCAAAATTTGGATCTTTTTCTTTCTTCTACAGATCTGCTTGTTCCCATACAGTCAGGCTTCTAGAATGGCTATCCCATAGACAAGAGGAGGAGGAGAGGTTGGGAGCATGCACTGATTACAGTTTGACAAACCACCTGGATTTCAACCCGAGTGCAAGTGACACCTCAGCACTACATTGGAACAGTATCAGCCTTATTTTTAACAGTGGCTGGAGTGTCAATCCAGTCACCAACCAACGAGTTTTCCCTGCAGGTTGGAGGACCTGCTTGCAGGGCTGGATGAAGATTAACATCATACCCAGAACAAAGTAATTGCAGGTTAATGGCCATGCTCAAGGGCCCAACAGAGTAGAGTCAGTTCTGGTGTTTACGGGATTCGAACTTGCAACCTTCCAATTGCTGGTGCAGATCCCTAGCCTCAGAGCCACCACTCTGCCCTTAGTAGAAGGCTGTACTTAAAATTGTCAACATAATATGGCAGGCGGGCAGCACGGTGGCACAGTGGTTCGCTTCCCGGGTCCTCCCTGCGTGGAGTTTGCATGTTCTCCCCGTGTCTGTGTGGGTTTCCTCCAGGTACTCCAGTTTCCTCTCACGGTTCAAAAACATGCAGGTTAGGAAATTGTTCCCAGTGTGTATGCTTGGTGTGTGGGTGTGTGTGTGCCCTGCGGTGGGCTGGCGCCCTGCCCGGGGTTTGTTTCCTGCCTTGCGCCCTGTTTTGGCTGGGATTGGCTCCAGCAGACCCCCGTGACCCTGTAGTTAGGTTATAGCGGGTTGAATAAAGAATGGATGGATGGATTATGGCAGGCTAGTGATACTGATATGTCTTCTATCTTCATCCTAATAGATATCTACTCTACCTTCAATACAGTCAACCATAATATCCCCCTTTTGTGAGCTGGGGCCAACGGTATACACTCATGTTTCCCTGATGGTAAATCCAGCTATTATTATAACTACAGCTAAACTGTTAGCATATTGTATGTCAATTTCAGACTAGAAAGTAATATCAAGTAAGTAATGATCAACCAGTGTCCCTCAATCTATTTTTCACTCCTATCTTTTAGAAGGGAAACCATTGCTTTAAACAACTTGCTGTAACTTTCCAGGATAACACAATCATAGATGAAATGGTTTCCTCTCAATTAAACGTCCCATTTTTTTGAAATTCATTTTTAATGTCTGTTACTACTCCTCAGCTGCAGAGTAATCTAAATGATCAGAAAAGTGGCACTGTCATCTATGAAGTACAGTGTGACATGTGTACATTTACTGCATCATGTGAGACATATTGATCCCCGGGCTCAGTGTTGTAACACTTTACAGTTTCTCAGACAGGTCAGGCTATTTTATGTTACATTTATTGAAATAATACATACATTCCGCGGTGGGCTGGCGCCCTGCCCGGGGTTTGTTTCCTGGATAATGGATGGATGGAAAAAAATACATACATTTTGCATCATTTTGAAGCCTGGCAAAGACATTAGAAACATATAAATATCATAAGATACTTTTATGTTTTTAATATAATGGAGTTAATTCCTCAATTTAAGCACAATTAAAAGAATCCTAGTTAACATTACAGTAATACATATCTAAGGATAAAAGCTGGAATTGTAAATCTTTAAAGGAAAAATTCTTTGGTGAATGAAAGAACTGGAGAGAGCAGCTAATATGTCAAAGTCATTAATGAAAGACAGTGAAATGATATACATTACAAAAATGAAATAACAAAGAAAAAAGTAGATTAGGTGAGTATTTTTACAATATTATGTACATAGAAGTGTAAATGCCATTTTGAACTACTTTTTATTAAAGTTTAAAAGGTCACATTACTGCTCTTTCTAATTCTATGACTGTGAATAATAGTATAAGTTAAATGAAGAGGTGACATATCATTCTCAGATAGTATAACTCAGGATCGTAGGGGACCAGAGAGTATGCTGGCAGCATTAGGGATGAGACAGGAACCAACCTTACACAGAGCATTACCTTGACATGAATTTCACCCTAACACACAATATCTGGGAAAACTGACAGACTAAATAAAATAAAAATACTGACGACCAGGAGATATAAGGAAAACCAAAGCCCAAAGTGCAATTCAAAAGCCACAAAGTTCAGAAAATCTATACCTTTTTAAACCTAGGAAAACAAAAACGTTTTTTTAAGAGATAGTCTTTCATTTATCTTCCTGTTAGGATAAGAATTATAAACAAGTTTGACAATTTATATCCATGGTTTAACATTCATGTTTTGGAAAATTACTGCATGTTCTTGTGGTTGTTTTATGGACTACATTGTGGAGTACATTTACTGTATATTTCCCTATGCATAACTGACTAAACAGCCATGCTTAAGGAGTGATTTAGATACGGAGATAAATGAGGTGAATTTTTGCTTCAGTTATGTGCACCTAAAGGTGCCCATAATAATCTTGACGATTTTGTAGTTCTTTCTATTGACTTCAAGTTTACATAAAAAAAGGATGATATAATGTACATTGCATGTGATTGCATAAAAAAGGCAAACCATAAAAAAGTAAATGTTAAAAATGTAATCACAGATGTACTTTTGCAAAATTAAAAAGAAGTTTTGAAAAATGTGTTTAGAAAAAATGTACTTCTCTCATTGCAGCCTGAATAAATTTTGAATTGAATGATAAATGTCATTTGAATGGAAAATTATCATATGTTAAAAAAAGTCAGTTGGTCTTTTAACAGTAAAAATGAGAAGGGCATTTACCATCTATACTTTTATTTTGAAGTTTATTTGAGGACTATACGTTTTCTAAATAAATAAATATAAATCTGAAATGTGCTAATGCCTGGAACTTTTTATGTAACACTGAATTGCTTCTTTGCTGAAAATCAACTCTCCAATGGTGACATTCTTACATCTCTAGCATATAAAGTGAAATTCTGCATGATTATGAGTGTATTGTTGTATTCTGTTACATTTTTGATGGCTGGACAGGTTCTTCGGTTCTTCATCAAACCCTAGTAAAGTGTCAAGCTGTCCAGTTAAGTGAGCTGTAGCGTTGTGTTGACTTTAAATTGAGTGAAGTGTTGCTTGGCCGAGTGAAAGCACAAAAATGGAAAGGTGGCTAGTATAGTGGATTCAGAAAGTATTTAGACTCCTTCAATTCTTTCACATTTTCTGTGTTGCAGCTTAATGTTAAAGTCATTTAAATTAATTTTTTCCCTTATCAAGCAATACTCAATAGCCCAGAATGACAAAACAAAAGCAGGATTTTAGGATTATTTTCAAATTTGTTAAAAATATAGAAAACTGAAATATTGCTTTGACACAAATATCCAGACCCTTTGCTATGCCACTTGAAATCCTGTTCAGTTGCGTTTTTGCCTATTGTTCATCACTGAGATGTTTCTACACTTGTTTGGGATCCACCTGTGGTCGATTCAATTGACTGGATATGATTAGAAAAGGAACTGCTTTGGAGGAGGGCCATGGCAAGAGATTTGACCAAGAGGCCAATCGTCACTATGTTTGAGCTCCAGGGAGCCTGGGAGCTCCTAAAACACTCTCAGACTGAAACGAACAAAACTCTGTGGTCTGATAAAACCAAGATTAGCATCATGTTTAGTGGAAACCTGGCACCACTCATTACCTGTACAATGAAGCATGGTGGTTTCTGCATTATTCTGCATTATGCTGTGGGGCTATTTTATAGCATTAAGGACTGGTAGAATAGACAGGGTTGAGAGAAATCAGAACCGAGAACCATTCAGAGACATCCATAATGAAAACCTGCTCCGTAGAACTCTGGACCTCATTTGGGCAAAAGGCTCACCTTCTTATGGGTCACTGACCCTAAGCACAAAGCAAAGAGAACACAGGAATGCTTTAGGGGTCAACTCTGGAAATGTTATTGAGTTGCCCAGCCACAGCATAGACAGCAACCTGATCGAACATCTCTGAAAAGACCTGAAAATAGGTTTCCATTTCAACCTAACAGAACTTCAGAGGATCTCCAGTGAAAGATCCACAAATCCACAGTTGTAAGAAGACTCTGGGTTATAACTGCTGTCAAAGGGACTTCATCGAAGTACTGAGTAAAGGGTCTAAATACTTATGTCAATGTGATATTTCAGGTTTTTTTTTAAATAAATTTGTAAACAATTCTAAAATCCTGTTTTCGCTTTGTCATTCTAGGGTATTGAGATTTGCTTGATGTGGAGAAAAAATAAATGCAAATGATTTTAGTACAAGACTATAACAATGTGAAACAAGTGAAGGGGTCTGAAGACTTTATGAATTCACTATGTGTGCAAAAGGAGAACCCTGTGCATGGGGTTACATTATATTTTAGGGAATCACACTGTGAAGGAATTGTGAAACTGGTTGAAAAGTAGTCTCTGTCTTCACATTGTCAAGCAGGTGCTCAAAATAGATTCTAAATGCATAAGGAAAAAAAAAAATATCCACAAGCAGACAAAGATTATTCACATTTCAAAGAGATGTTTGCTTGTATTGCTCTACTTGTAAAAAAAAATAGTACATCTTTCTAACAACTGTTTTTTCAGATATTTTAAAATGTGTTATATGTATATAGAGAATGTGTTGGTTGGATTAGTGATGTCTTACATTTGCATTGCTGAACATTTCCTTCCTTTCAGTGCTTCATTTCTTTGACTGATGCAAGTCACACATTTCAGTCCCGTTTTCTGTGCCTACATTATCATATATAATCAACAAAATGATTAAAATATTTATACGCCCTGGCAAAGAGGAATCTGAAAGTAACACCTGAGCAGCAACCTTAGTTTGAGATTAAATATTTTTGAAGCATTTCATACAAATTTTCACATAGAAATGGAAAACTTTAGGAATAATATGAATAATTAGACATGAGATGGGTCAATATGATGCTATAAGTAAATGCGGCGTGCAATGGACTGATTTCCATTTAAATGGTAATGTCTTCATAGAGGAAGCTAGAGCACTTCTATGCTAATTACTTTGTTTATCATTGCAAAGGTGTGTTTTTCCCAAAGAATCCTTTATCATAAGTTATGTACAGGCTATTGTACTTTGTTCTTAAGTTAACAGTATGCATTTGTTTTTGTATTCTCACAGAACTCATATATGCAGCAATTGTGGGTTCAGTATAATTGTGAGGACTGAGACAACAAAATTTAGAAGAAAATGATTCAGTTTAAAAAATATAAACTCACTCAATTAATTGTATTGCAAAACAAATATTATGATTTTTATGCCTAGTTATACTAGAAAGGTATGCAACCAAACTTAGATACTATATTCATTGTTTTACTACTGAATATACATTCTTTTCAAGTTTCCAACTGTGTCCCCGTGTTCTTGATGAGCTCATTTTAAAATACAAGTCTCGATCCACTGTACTAATTCCCTTCATAATTTTAAACACTTCAATCTACTTACTGTTTACTATCATTATATTTATCCTTCTCATGCCCAATGATCAAATAGCTAAACACATAGTAATATCCTAAGGTTAAAGTTCTGCTCTCGCTATAAATAAAAAAACAGGTTACATTAATCATTACAGATGAACCAGAACAGAATTCAGGCCTGTGAGCAGTTTAAAGTTAATATAAGTACATTGAAAAGTATGCCACATGAGGGGTCCTGGATGTACAAACTATGTGAAGGACCTAGGCATTTCAGTGGATCTGTCCACATTAAAACATATGTATATACTGTAAGTGATCAAAGAGGTGTAATGGATACTAAAGTTCAACTTAACAATTTTAGTCTTTGCATCTGTACTCTTACAAAATACTGAGAATTGTATTACATTATGGTCACTTGACCCTATTGGCTGGTCTCCTGACAGGCACCCTTACCTGTCCAAGAGACCAGTATAACAGAAGGACGTCAGCACAAAGCACACGTGACTCTCAGCTCAGCTGGATAGCACGCATTGGCTGGTCTCCTGACAGGCACCCTTACCTGTCCAAGAGACCAGTATAACAGAAGGACTGGGGAAAACTATGACTTGTGAATACTTTTTCACCCGATACATTAGATGGCAGTGTCCTTGTGCCTTGGTATCCATTCAGATGCCTGCAGGGCATGCTGGGAATTGGAGTCCTGGGATGCACTGGCACTGTTGGGTTCCATGGGTGATGCTGGAGGGGTGTTGTGGGATTTGAAATCCCTACTTCATAGGACTTCTGCATAACCCACATATGCTTCTAATGGACCATGTCCTACACCGTGTCTAAGACTCTCAGGTCTCCAACAAGTTTGAGTTGGGTGTGGAAGGCAGAAAATCCTCGCTGGCGTAGAAAGAAAGAAAGAAAGGTGTTAGTTCATGTAATTGTGTAAAGTATTATTATTGTAAGAAACCTTGTATCTGGAATTTGGTTCTCTGTGGCGTCCCCTACAGGTCAGAGATGATGTTAGGGGGGAGCGTGTAGAGTATAAATCAAGAGAGGTTATGTTTAAGCTAAATATTGCATTTATGTGGTGCCATCTGGAGTGCATTTCTTTTCTTTCATTACAAAAGGACATAGCAGCAATAGAAAAAGTCCAGAGAAGTGCCACTAGGCTAATTCGAAGATTGTGGTGTATGAGATGGGAGGAAAGATTAATGTTCATTTAAGCGAAAGGAGATTGGTTTAATTGGTTCCAAATGCAACTGCAAGAATCCTAACAAAAAGAAGAAATCTGACCATATTCCACCGGCATTAGCATCTTAACAAAGGTTGCCTGTGTCTTTTGGTATCAGTTTTAAAATACTACTAATTGATTATAAGGCTCTTAATAATCATGCATGTTCATAATCTTCATATTCATATTAGAACTTCAAAGTCTGCTCTGCTTGCTATTCCGAGAGTAAAGTATAAAAGAAATAATAGACTCAAGAATATAGAATATCCTACCGTACCTATAAAGAAAATATCAGGCAGGATTTTCAGCGTTGCTTAAATCACATCCTAAAACTTACTTTTTTAAATTAACACTGTTACGTTTGTGACTAAGCATATTGATTTTCTTTTGCTTCTGTTCTCTGTAATCATTGACAGCCCTGTGCCACCATCATCTGGGCAAAATTCCCTTAGGCTGTTGGAAGAAAGAAGAGTACTGAGTTCCAGTCTTAGATGTTACCTTAGTATTGTTGTATATTTAATTATTGTTTTTATTGTTTCCACTTACTGTCTTTTGTAAAGCTCACTTCCATATTTAAAGTATATTACATTTTACTCTATATTGGAAGGTGCTACACACTGTCAGTTACATGAGAGCTTACACTATGTATGGTATATCTTTTCTTAGCTTGAATTAAAATATATTTTCCATCCATAAGATAGTGTGGAGAGCTATGAGTCAAGTTAGATGCGAGCACATTTGGATTTACGTCACCTGTTTGAGTGTTTCTCTAAAAATATGGATTATTACATAGTACTGAGTATTATTTATTATGTGAAAGCAGCCTGCTTTGTCAATTTATTTGCAATCATGGTTATGATAAAAAATATTACAAAGTAGGTAGCAAGTTAAGAAAAAGTTAAGGAAGAAAATAATTTCAAACCAGCAACATTAAATCATAGGGAACTCCTGAACTGCAAAGTGTAAAAGAATATCTGCAGATCCTATCTTGTATGGATGACATAGTATCTCATCCAACTATCTTATACATACAAGATAATGGGCCAGTTTCTCGAACACCTTTCACTAGATAGAAGAGCTTGCTCACCGGTTTTCTCAAAGTGACAGACACTCGCGAATGTGTGTGAGAATCAGTGTAAGCACTTAGGAGGTGGTGGAAAGCTTTTTAGTTAATGAATTTTTACGCTTCTCATTGCGTCAGCAGATGGAAAACGTTTATTTTACTATTTACCGACTGCTTAAGACATGGAAGTATTCCTTGACAGAGATAAAGATATTTAAGTGAGATTTAGGTTTTGTGATATGTAACTTGGTGGTTGTGACTCTAAAGATGCCACTATTTCTTGGTGTAGCGTGACACATCAACACGTATTATACAATTCAGATGCACACATGAAGACCCTCTCCCCACAGCCATAATGTCCAACTCTAGCCATGTCTTACATTTGTACAGAGTGCATTCTGGCAACATAAAGCGCAAATAAAGATGGGAATTAACTGTCTACCTCACCGCAGGTCAGAAACATCCAAATATCATCACATATAAATTTAATCAGTAACATTATACAACTGTTTAGAAACAACAAAAGACACATTACTGTTTTTCAAATGCAACTTGAATTTTTTATTGTTTGATACTAGATTTTGAAAGCTTGTGTCTGTTTTAAACCCTGATATGGTTAAAGAAACCATAAATATTTTTTTGTATATCCATCCATCCATCTATCTATCTTCTTAACTCTTTAATCCAGGTCAGAGTTGTGGGGCAGGAACAATCCTTGGGATATGACGCCAGTTCATTGTAGTTCTTTGAATACATTGGATAGCATTTTGTGTCTAAATTAGCCTGTCCTATTAAAAGTAGAAAAAGTAAAAAGCAGCAGTGATATAATTGTTATAACATTCACAAAGGTTTTCTGTGCCACTCAAATAAAAATGTTTTCCCTACTGGTGCAATTTAGATTATTTCTGTATAATGCTCTTCATTGAGTGCAGGCTTAGAGTAACAGGCTTAGAGTTCACAGGTAAAAAGCAATTACAGACTTTACAAATGACTGATTACATAATGCAAACACAAAGGTACAGATTTGTTTAAACCCCACATCTCTATCTGACTTGACGTCTTAATCATCAGCACAGCCTGTCCAACAGCAGCCCTGCATATCAAAGACAGACACACTGAGCAAGGCCTGGATAAAGTGTGTGTGGGATCTCCTCAAATCCTTAGTTTTGTAAATGTTTAATGAATATTATTATTATTGTTATTACTACTACTAATAATAATAATGCATCAGAAATTTTTAAAAGTGCATTTGATGTTTATGGAACTGTTGAATGATTTGCTAAATTTGGGATAAATGGCTGGCCAGTTAAAAGATTGCACTTCACAGGAGCTTTCTGAGTAAGTCATTATGATTTTCACAAACCTATTACTACTATTGTTCTTGCTCAAACTCAAAACTGGTTACATCAAACATTGAAATCAAGCACATACTCTTGCTTATCTGATATGATCAAATTGTCTCAAAACCACACTAATAAAACAGAAAAATGTAAGTGCCGTACTAGATATACAGACAATATCAGACAAAATCAATTAAAAAAATTGATTATTCAACAACAAAAAAAAAACATTCCAAGAGCAAGAGAGTTGCAGTTGGTAAGTATACACAAAAAATCAGAAAGTAAACACACTTACAGTTTCTAAATACATGGATAAACATCCAGAAATTCACAGAGCTCCCGTTACTAAATATACCCTAAAAAATATTAATATGAGAACAAAACTTTCTGTTTGATTTGCCAATTAAAAAAAAGATATTTACCAGGTGGATTTAATTATAATTTACACATTCATAAGGATTCTAATAAAGAAGTTCTATGGATGTTAAATTTCCATATTGTTGGGCATTTAAATGAACTGATGAACCACCTTACAAACCTGAATTTGAATGATCATTTTTAGTCAGTTTTATTCTTGGATTCTTGAATTAAACTAAAAAAAAAAATCGTTCAAATGACATGTTGAGGTGAATGTCCGTTTTTGCGAGGAATGTAACATCCGCCATAGACGTTGTGGTATTTGTTTGTACAACAAGACACCAGGAAGGAATGATTGAGCTGCATTTGTATGTCTGTTTTTATCCCTTAAGCTGTAAATTTTACAAGTACGATAAATTTACACAGGATGTTACAGACTCACATACTGTAAAATGTATGTGTTATTATGTGATAATAATAATAATAATAGCAGCTCACTATTCAAAGCGCTAAATGCAAGGACGACGAAGTTTCTTGATCCACTGGACTAATTCTCTTCATAATTTTACACACTTCAATCATATCTCCTTTTGCTTAAACTGAAAAGGCTCAGCTTTTTTAATCTTTCGTCATAACTCATCCCCTGTACCCCTGGAGTCAGCCTAGTCGCTCTTCTCTGATCACATTGTTCTTATGTCATTTTCAAACTGAACAGCTGATTGATGAATAATGGGGGGCAATCAGTAGCTACCATCATCCAACAAGCAATACTGATCTGACCTTTTTCTGGATAGGCCTAGAAGATGTTTTTGATTCTAGCAAATATGTCTAGGGAGAGAGGAACTGGCCATTTTCATACAATGGCCTGTCGAGTTGGATCTTTCAGGTCATGGTTTCAATGCTGGATTGTTTTTACCTTGGCCATCCTCCCTGTTCTACCTGAGAATCTTCCGGAGGCAACACACGTTAACTCTTTCTTGAGGATTTTTAGGAAATAATGGCAGATAACTCACTATTATATAGAAAATGTGAGATGCAAATGACCTAATAAACCATTACCTTTGTTTCCTTCTTGAAGTAACAGTTTTCTAAAATCCAAAAGCATAATTTCCTGAATGAAGGGTTGCCATACCTGAAGCAAAGCTGAATTTCAAATAATTGCAGAAGTAGGAAATACAACTAACAACTTCTCGTGTTTCTCCTGCAATAGTTATTGCCTTGGGGTTTAGTTACATGGCCAGGTCTCCTTGGCTTTAATGCTTTTGACGGGCAGTCTTAGGTGAATACTTTTCTGCATATTGAGGATCAATACTTATTTTCTTAGTTACTATACTTGGTCTTTTGTATGTATGGTTAACGAACCTCTAGGCTCAATGCCAACCCTTGATTACGAATTCATCTCCTCCTCACTGCAGAATAGAACTACAGTTATCTGGTCATGCAGCATTGCCAGGATACTAATAAAATGCACCAAATCAAATGCTATGAATGGATTGTTATTTCTGTTCCTTGTTAACTAGCAGCTAAAAGAGCTGAGAATACAAATCATTCAGAATACATTGAAAAAATAAAAAGACAACTTAGGTTTGTTTCTGAATATATGAAAAAGGCAGCAGAGATCTAATTAAATAAGACTGTTCTTTTAATAGCAATATATATATTTCTGATGAAAAAGATGCGTGAAGATAGCAGCCAAAAGACATTTTAAAATACAGCCGTGAAACTCTGAAATGGTGAATTCACCTTCCATTGTGTCTTAAGCTTTACTCTGCAAGGGTTGTGACACATCTTCCAGGTTAAGAACACTATGTTGCATAAATAAACTGACACTGTGGCACATCCTTTTTAAGCTCAATAATGCTAATAATGTATATTACAAGGCATTTCTTGACACACAAGAGTAGGCATGCTATTATATGCAAATTGCTTCATTACCAATGCAATTTTAGACAGAATTTAAAAGGGTGAATTTAAAACGGCTCTTGGTATTATGCATTTGCTTAAAAGTGAAAGATTTACAGTACACTGCAATGAATACACATGCAAAGTCATTATTCTCTTTAAAAAGTAATACCCACTCACTGCCAACTTTATAGGCTATCTGGACACATATTGGATAATAATGCAGACTGTACACTTGTAAACAGCATCACATAAGTTATAATGATGAGATTTTTCTGAAAAATGCCCTTTAAAAATGAATACGTTGTAATTTATGAAGGGCAAAAGTCCACCACAGAAGCAGTATGTTTAAGAAGGAACCAACTGTGAATGGTAAACCAGACTACCATTTAATCCATACATCAAGGTTTACCCGTAATTGGTTCTGTCAGGTTACAGACTGGGCATATGAACATAACATATATTTTTGAACAATTCATTTTGGTGAATTAAAAATATTGAATTTAGTAAATATTTTATATATTGTAAAGGGGTGGTACTCCAGGTATCAGTTGGATCTATGGAACAGAAGCAATTTTTATTTTGTATTGTTTATATTAAGACCACGATTTTCTGTCCCATTTAAAACCTTTTTTCATTCCCCCAATCTCAGAGTCTACCAATCATTTCCTAACTAAAGCCTATCATCTTCCCACAAGATACTAGAGGGCACGTAAACCTAATTTTAATTGATGGCTGTCACACACTGGTAAGCAAAGTGCTATAATGGCGTTCTGGCACTTATGTCTGTTGTTGCAGAGATGTAGCACTCGCCAGGTGTAGATGTAAATTGTAGACCAGACCATAGCCTGGATGGAATTCTCAGGCAAACAGTAGGACATGGTATTAATGTTAAGAGATGTGTAGTCTTGAGTAAATGTGATCAAGAGACATGATCATGAGATAAAAAAGTGTAACTCAGAATGGTGCAATAAAGTGGAAAGTAACCAAAATTAAAGGCACAAGCAAAACTCCTAAGTCAGAGAGCAAAGGTTAGTTCAAAGACCTGGAACAAATGCCTACTTCAAAAGAAACTAACTAATGCTAAGATTCTTTAAAGATAGTAAAGTGTATCCACCGAGGGATAGCTAGTGAGTAAGTGCTGCCTCACTCATTGCAAGTGCAACAAAAATAATCATGAGAACCTAGTCATGAAATCACATAATCAACAAAAGCAAGATAAAAAAAATAAACTTTTTAAAACCAAGATGAAATAAAAATAATTACAGAATTAAGTTTTTCAGTGAAAAAACTACACAAAAAACAATATATGTATAAAATTCTAATAATATTATAAGTAGAAGTGAGTAATTGTATTGGGTGCAAGATAGATAGATAGATAGATAGATAGATAGATAGATAGATAGATAAAACTTTATTTATCTTTAGGGGGAAATGGTCTTTTTAAAGAAGCCCAAAAAATTAATACATATTATTATATTGTAACAAACAACATTCTCCCACTCATATACACCCCAGAATGGCTACAAAGATAAAAAAGTATGATTTGCCTGAAGATAAAAAGTGAAGTTGCGCTGAGGCATTATAAAGTCATACTGATGTTTGAATAAAGCAGCCCCAAAAGAAAAACACATTGTCCATCACAGAGTTGTAGAACTTTGAAGGATGTAAAGGATGTCACTAATCACATTGCAGTAGCACAGTCTCCTAAGAAAAAAGAGTCTGCTCTGCCCTTTCTTTTATTGTTCCTCTACAAGACCAATCCAACTTGACATTCATGTGAACCCACCATCTACTTGTTGCAGCCACCGTTTCTTAAACTCTCTGAAAAGGGAATGGTCATAGAGGCTATTTGATGTGGTAAAGGACAATGAACAGTTCCTTGGTTTTACTGATGTTAAAATGTAACTCTTCACCTCTGTCTCATTCCCTTTATCATTATAGCCGATTAGTGCAGAATCATAAGATCAATTCTGTAAGTGACAGGATCTGGTGTTATATTCATGGTCCAAGGTCTACACAGTGGGAAGATAAAAACAGACAGGACTGTTCCTTGTTGTACACAGTGTTGCTCTCATCCATATCAGATACACAGTCTTTGAGTTTCACAAACTGCAGTCTGGCCGATAATCAATTTATTTATTTGGTTTATTTATGTCTGTTAGTTTTATTTATTTAGGTTTGTTTATTTACATTTGTAATTTTTTTTGTCATTGTTGTATTTACCCCTTCTGTGTATTACCTTTATCTACTTGGTATTGGTGTCTGTTCTGAGTTTGTGAATGGCTCAGCAGCACCCCTACAGGTCACTATATTTTATATATATACTAGCCATGTGCGCCCATTTGCGCCCGTTGTGCGCGTTAAAGTTGTCTGTGACGGGCTCCCTGTTTAAACGCAGCTGCCAGTCATGAACTGGGCCCTTCATCGCACAGCATTATGATTTTTATAAGGGAAACAAAATTACAAAAGAAAACCATTGGACATTGATTCGATAGGAACGGCCTACTTGGAATCACTGTCCGAATAGTAATTATGTGGTGGTGTAGGAGCATTTCTGCTTCTGTCCGTTCACAGTCTGTCTTGTTTTCACGACGCTATCGTTTCCTCACACGATCTCTTCTCAACCTTTCTCCAATCTCGCAGGTTGCTTTGTGGCAATCCAAAGAGTAGGGCAATATACACGGAGCAATGGTTATAAAAGGGGGACACATAGGTATCCAGGCTCTTTAAAGCATAAATAGGGATCACTTCACTGACATGTGAGCAAGCCACGGTACAACTGTGAGACGTAATAATTTCCGGAACGTGCTGTTACGTTGTCATTCATTTTACCCACTGTCTTTCTTCTCATTCTCTAACCAGGCCTCAGAAGTTAACCAGCGTAACACTGTCCACCACCCTGTTCGTTATTCCGGGACATTGTTGACATCTGTGAGTAACAACAACGTACTAAACTGTAAGGTGGTCTACGCATGTGTGGAATTCGCTGACAAACAAAGATCAAGATCTAAATGAAGATCTCTTTAGTTAATTTAAAGCACAACAATTTTTTTAGTTTGAATGTCTGTGTTTTGAGGTGTGACTGGAGTACTACAATCTTCAGTAGTATAAGCCTGGAGGAGATTCTTAATGCAATGCCTATGTTTTAGCTGTCACTCTACTGCCATCTAGTGCTTCTTCTTCTAATTCATTTGCGGACAAACAAAGATCAAGATCTAAATGAAGATGTATATATATATATATATATATATATATATATATATATATATATATATATATATATATATATATATATATATATATATATATATATATATATATATATATATATATATCTACACATCTACACATATATTTATACAAGGTGGTCCAGATCTAATTATGCAGATCCAGATCGTCTGGATGACTTTGATCTATGTGGGGACGATTCCAGTTCGGTGCGAAGACGATTCTTCATGTCGTCAGTTCCCACACTTCTCGATGGTCTGGGATTTTTCAGGTGATTTTCTATGTAATACACTTAATAAGTTATTGCGTAATGAAAATGCATAATTAGATCTGGACCACCCTATATATATATATATATATACTGTACATATATATATATACTGTACATATATACATATATATATATATATATATACATATATATATATATATATATATATATATATATATATATATATTCACAAACTGATGTATACAAATCAGAGTCCAAAACAGAATTGAGGGGATAGGGGAAAGGTGGCGGCTTTTATAGGCCAGTATAGAAAATTTTATCATAGGGGCCGAAACCGGAAGGGTCTTCATCCATAGGCTCGGACCCAGAAGTGACATCAAAGGGGTTGGAACCAGAATTGACGTAATCGAGGCCAGGCAGAATTTCCTGTGAATGTTCTGCAGAAAAGTGAGAAAAAGAGTCAGTGCACTCTGCCACATCCTGGTCTGGCTTGGAGTTACCCTCATTCAAGCCCTTTAGCTGCCTCCCATGCACATGTGTGTGACAATATATATATATATTGTCACGCACGAGTGCATGGGGAGCGGCTTAAGGACCCGATAGGCTCCGTGATCAGCCGTGCCGAGAAACAGCAGCGGAGTACTGACCTTTTTTCTTTTGTTTCCCTAGAAGGACCGAAACGCCACCGCCATAAACGTAAGTCTACTACTAACTCCAGCTTCCGGGGTCCTTTCTAACCTCCGGTTCCCCAAAGATGACATCACTCTTCCCATCATTCAACACTGCTCTCCCCATCATTTTCTGTGCACCCTTATAAAATGTCAGATTTCCTTTGTTTTGACTGTCTGTTGTACTTGGTAGAAAATATTGACTAATTTTGAAACAAACCTTTATCTTTTACAGTATACGGGGCTTAAACCACCCCAAATCTTTATACTTGTCTGTGCTTTACTCCAATATATATATATATATATATATACATACAATAATACATGCATTAAATAAATGAAATTAAATTGTTTAAGCTATTAAAACAAATAAATGTAGATGCACATATAAGCAATAACTGCCTTACACTTGTACAAAAGTAGAACTAGTGCCCTAATAAAACAAAATATTAAATGGAAAAGATCTGTCATGGATTAACTTGACTTTCTGAAGCAATGCCATAGTAATTCACTCTCTGAGTTTTCAATGCTTGTTCGATGATAAATACCAAATCAAATTTTTAGATTATGTTAAAGCATCTTTTTTTTTTTAATTTCCATCCTAGATAGGATGACAATGCTTTACCTAGTTGCATCAATTAACAATTAATAGACACTGCAATTGTAATTAGTGTTTTTGTTATATGTAATTTGTTTTAGAAGTCTGTGACTGTTTCAAGCTGTCTATCACAGAGTATCATATTTTTGTAATGACCAAGTTTAAATTTATTTCGGTGTTATTTTACATATAACTGATCAATTTTCTAGTAATATAAACTAATAGCATTTCATTTAAATGCAACTGACTGAAACAAATTATTTATGATTACTTATGCCTTTCTATTAAAAAGGCATAGTAATTTAAAATATTATGACTCATTACACTACAGAATAACATACTTAACTTGTACTGTAGAATTTCTTTGTTAATATGTACCTAGGGTTAAGGAGATGCAATCATGTTAACAATATCTGAAGAAATATGCTATTAACCTGGGAAACCACTGAACTGAAGTGCCATTTGAACTTAAGGCTGAGTAAATCATTAAACGTGACTATCAACAAATCAGAAGTGCTGCAATTTGAGCAATTCAGCCAACATGAAAGGGGCATATCCATTTATTTGGTTATATTATTGTACAACAGTGGCATCTCAATGTAAAGGGCAGGTGGGACACTGCTCTTTCCACAGAAGATAGTTCTGTTGTGCACAAATCTTTATGCACAAGTATGTCTGGTACCTCTGTATCAGTCAGATACTACATACATTTTACATGCTAGCTTACTACTGTTTGGTGTGCATAATTCAGGTTGCTTTATACCTCAATCTGTGCATTTATGTACAGTGAGGTCTGTTATGAGAGAAAGTTATACATGTGTGTGCTGATATACGTTAGTTAAGTAAGTAGGAGACGCATATCACATATTAGTAAAAATATTTATAGAAAGCTCAACTTAATCATCATTATCCATTTTTTCAAATTTTCTATAATACTTTAAACACAATTTTTTGTCTAGAACAATATTTTGTTTTGGAGTATATGAAATTTTCTTTGTGTTTGGTGCCATTAGCCTGTTTTCAGGTTGCTTAGAAAGGCCCTTTGCCCCTGCAGTGTTCTTGGCATATGTTTGCTCAGATTTCCTCATGTGCAGCCTGAATTTTTCAGTTCCACCTTAGAGCTTAAAGACTATAAAGTTCTTCTAAGTAACTCATTGCTTGATTTTTTTCTGATGCAAATTGAATAGTGCATGAACGTACTCATCCTACTGTTTTGGAAATGTCATCATCATTATCATGAGGCATGTCGGTTGGTTATGTAGAATACAATTTAGCACCTTGGAAATGTACTAATACTGATTTACATTTTTGATTTTGGTGTTTAGGACTTAATTCTGGTGTTGAAAATCTTGTAAAATTGTTCTTTGGTTTAGAAGGTTTAATATGTATTGAGCTATTAAGACTGGCACCCCAGTGAAAGATTTTAAGACTTTTAACATTAGAAACTTAAATAAATTATCTATTAATTCTGTATCTGCTTTATGTAAGTGCATACATATTGATTAGAGAGACAGAGAGGAAATTGTATGTATATGTATACATATTTATATATATATATATATATATATATATATATATATATATATATATATATATATATATATATATATATATATATAAAAACAAGGTAGTAAGGATTGCTATGGCAGGGAAACAGTACATACCCTTGGTAAACAATGGAAGCAGCCAGCCTCTGGTGAGTAGAGATTGTTTGGCTAACTGTGGTAGAAGAGTCAGAGCACAGCATTGCATTGAGGTGTGTCCATTGAACCTGGAGATATAACATTTGGGCTATGAATTGCCAATGGGCATTGTTGATAAAATGCCTTACCCAATATTGCTAGGGTTGGATGGCCTGGGATTGAAGACCTTCTACAGGGTACTCATCGGGTGGAGACCCTGGTGGTCATGAGGGGGGAAGCAGCAAAGCAAAGTGCCCAGGATAGTTGGGACTTTCTTCCATTTAGGGAAGCAGAGAGTAAAGATTTGGTCCATAGCCAATACTCAGCATAGGAGAGAGAAGCTCTCTCTATATATATATATTGTGCCTACCCAGGACACCCCTGCTGCATATGTTCCAGGGGAGCAAGCATAGTAGCTCAATACCTCCCCCGGGACACTTGGTGGCAGCCTCCCTGGCTGAAGGTGATTCCCCGACCTCCCGTAGGGCTCCATGGGAGATGGAGTCCTCCACAGCCTGGTTGGGAGCTGGAGTGGCCGCTAGGGGGTGCTGCGTGGATTTCACATTCTGGCTGGAGAAATCTTCAGCCCCACCCGGAAGTGCAATTGGGACCAGGGGCCTCATGTATAATACCGTGCGTAGAACTCACACTATAACATGGCATAAGCACAAAGGCGGGAATGTAAGTATGCACAGAAAATCCAGATGCAAGAATCTGTGCATACACAAACTTTCACGTTCTTCCTCTACATAAATCCCGATCAGCATGAAAAGTAATGCACGCGCCTGCTGTCCCGCCCCAACTCCTCCCAGAATTACACCACTTTGAATATGTAAATCAATATTAATAGCCCTTAAGCTCAGAATTCTGTGAAAAGACAATGGCAAAACTAAGAAAAAAATAGAACAATTTCAGTGAATACCAAGTGGAGGCAAGGAAAAATGTACTATTTGTTGGTTTAAACAGTGGTATAAACAAGAAAAGGAATTTGATCGAGTGACATAGTGTGTCGGAGAAACTCAAAAGCTCAAGTTCACAAAGTCGCACAGTGCCCGAAATAAAAAAGAAGTCGCATATCAAAGTCATCGTAAAAAGGCGAGTCGTAGCCCACCGCCTAAGTGTCATATGAAAGCTTATTAGGGTACAGAGTAAAAAAAAGGCACACAGTGGGGAAAAAGCATGAAATGTCAACTTTAATCTCGAAATTTCCATTTTAATCACATAGTTTATTTTGTCATTAAAGTAGAACATTATAAACTTAATCTTAAAATCATTTAACTTACTAGTTTCTCAAATCCCAAATCGTAACCAAAGTAGTACGTTAAATGCTTTGCTTTGTATTTGATCTTCTATGTGCTCTATGTGTGTGAAGAACTACGTGCTTCCTAAACCGACTTTCTCTACCTCCTACAGGACACAGAATCCATTACATTTATGATATTACAGCTCTCTGAATAACTAAACTACTGAGATGTATACTTGATATAATTTTCATGATGATAGGAATTAAAGCATGTTATTAAATATGGGAACACGTTGGCGCAGTGATTGTGCACGACCTTCGATAAAATAATTTATTGCAGCAGTACTGTCTGTTTCAAATGTGCCAACCTCCAATTCCTGTCCTTCCTTTTCTTTCTCCAAATACCCAATCGCCACACAATCAGCTCTGTAACAGACGTTAAGCCATCTGTAAGCTTATAATGCAGATTCTTCAAAACTTTTAAGGAACATTGAAATATCTTCATAGTACATGTTTAATTATTCTATCCTTCACGCCAGTCCCAGTGAAGCATACAGTGCGAGGCAAGAACAATCCGTGAACGGAGTGGCAGATCCTTGGTAGTGTAGCAACACCATGTCCTTTAATTATTAACAATATAAATTATTTAAATAAAGTTAAAATTTTATCTGTATAATATAATAAACATATTTTGCTGCATTTCATCTTAACAATGATATTGTCATCATATGTAAATACGCGCTTTATAAAGTGGCTCAGGTTGTGCAATATTATAACTGTATTGCAAGTTTACAGTGAGGTGATTGTACAAATAGGTATAAACACTAATACAAGGAACACTTAATGGAGTGATTGATTGCGTTTAGCGCTCTTGGGATGAAACTCTTTCTGAACCTCGAGGTCCAAACAGGAAAGGTTTTGATGTGTTTGCCATGTGAGAAGCAGTTTAAATAGGAAGCATGGCTGAGGCAGTGTGTGCTTGATGCTGTATACTGATAATTCTCTTTCCGATCAGCTACTCCGAGTGGTGCAGTGAGGGTAATATGGAAAAAGATGATCCGCTGTGGCAACCCCTAACGGGAGCAGCTGAAAGAAGAAGAAGAAGATGCAGTGAGAATAACAACGCTAAAGCAGCAATGGTATTTAGAGTAGTTTGACCATACTGTCGGCCATTATATTGTTACAGGTTAATTACAATCAGATGCCTTAAACTAATAAACAATATGCGGTTAATTTCAGTGTATTTATGAAGCTGCATCAGTAATGTGGATCTTTAAAGGAAAGATAAACCGGGAACAGCAGCACTGCTTTGACGCTGGGTGCTGCCAGTCTTCAAAACCAAGCAGAGAACTTCCGTATGACAGGGTATGAAGTACAGTGGAAATGTGCGTGTCTTTACGCCAAGTTTAGGTTTTATACATCGCGATTTGAACGTGGAAACGTTCTTACACAACATTTCTGTGCGTACGCACCATTTATACATGAGGCCCCAGGTGGTCAAGCTCCTGGAACACTTCCAGTGGGCTATAAAAGGGGCTAGCCACCACCACTCAGTGGCCAGAGTTGGGAGGTGGAGGACGAAGCTAGACAGGAGGAGTGGTGGTGCCAGAAAAGTGTTTTGTGTTGTCTTAAAGTGATTTTGGGACTGTGTATTGCCTGTGAGGTTCATGGGGAAGACGTGCCCCACAGGTGAAGAAAAACAAAAGTTCTTAGTGTTTTACACGTGCCTCAGTGTGAGTCTGTGTTGGGTCGGGTGCTATATAGCATCCATATCACAATACATATACAAACATACACACAATAGTCTATACACACACCAGAATAACTAAAAAAGGAATAAAGTTAAAAAAAAGAACATTTCTGACTTGGCAATTATAGCCATAGTGAGACAATGTATACACATACTGCTGTTAGTAAAATTATGTTCGATATGCCATTTTTTCATTTGTATTCTTATACATTTCTAATTTATTTTTCTTTTAATTTTTTCTTTGACCTTTTGAAAAGCACTCTGAGCTACATTCTTTGTATAAAACCTGCTATAGAAATAAATGCATTTGTAGTTTTTTCTTTTTTCAACTAATGTTGGATTATAAACTGGAACCATCCACCCATTTTCACGATAACACTTGAGGACAAATAACAAACAAGCTGCAGAATCAATGTTAGCATGTACACTCTTTTAGACCAATTATTTTGCCAAAATACTCAATTTATTTAAAAATCCCACATGCAGTCTTTGGGTGGTAAGATAAAAGACCTGCAGTAATGTGTTCTCTGTGTGATAACGTTTACCTTAAGCAGTTACTGCAGCGTATTTTTTAATGCAGTATTTAACACTGTACAGCACTAATCATATATGAACTGTAAGTGTTAAAAAGCAAGGTACTATTATGCCCACCAACCCCACCACACCTCCATTCCTACTTAATGACAAATGCTGATACCAGCAGATGTGCATCTGATAGCTAAAGATTTAAACACATCAACAGAAAAGTTTAGGTCACTTACTATTAGGCTAAAATTTTGTCAAGACAAAAATGTCGTAAACAGGTAAAAAATTTAAAGGTCAGATTTAATTAAGAAAAGAAAACTATTTAAAAAATGATGAAGCATTGTAATTTAAAATAGCAAAAGTGAAAAACATTAGAGTACTATAAAATATTTTTAAAAATTGACATTAGAAAATTGACTCACAAAATTGCTCTAAAGTGAGTGATTTTAAATAATAAAGTCAATGGGGCAAGTTATCCTGAGATGAAAACGAAATAATCGCCTTTTAAGGGAATGCCAGAGTAGAGGAGAGACAGTTGGTAATAGGTGAATAGGTAAACGTTTGATTAAAGTCAGGGAAGAAAGTTTTTTTTTTTACTAATTAAAACATATTCAATTTAATCATAAAAGCAGTTGTTATGAAAACAACAAAACTCTTTAGTTAAAACTACTAGTTGCCTCTTTATCATTATGTTTTGCCCTGGAAAAACAAGCCAAAAATGTTCATATTTTCCAGTGAGAAGAAAATGTTGTGTAACAGAAACTTCTTAATACCAAAATGATAAAATAAATATACTAGTAAAGGTTTATCTAATATTTACTCCTGTACTGATGCAAATTTTTTACATTTCCTTTGTGTGCTATGTTTTGAAACAGTCACCAATGCATAGCCCAATGTTGTAATTGGGACAGTACAAGTCTCTTTGTGCACGTTTCTTATAATGCTTTTTCTGTTGCTTGTGCATGAGACGATAGAATGTCAGTGCCTGGTGTCACATCTTTACAGAAAATTGCCTTCAATGTATTAGAAGCCTGTCCATTTGATGTTCTAGGGTGATGTGGCTTTGAGCAGGTCAGTGAGGGATGCTGTGATATCTGAACCTTTGGTACCACCCCAACAAACTAAGGAACGATCGGACCTGTTTCTTGGTACGTGGAATCAGACAATCCTTGATCACAGCCATTTTGTCCACTTGGGGTTGGATGAGACTGCCCCCTATGGTGTACCCAAGGTATTGCACCTCTGTCTTGGCAATAACAGTTTTTTCTGGATTTACAGTAAACCTGTTGATTTCAATCGATCATATATTTCACCAAGTACTGTAAGTGCTCTTCCCAGTTTTTGCTGTACATCACCACATTGTCTGTTTACGCCCAGGCATAATTTTCTGCTCCTTGCAGCATGTCCATGAAGTGTTGAAAGTTGGCTGCTGTTCCATGCAGACCAAACTACATCACTGTGAATCCTCCAGGTGCTCTAAACACAGTGATTGGTTTTGCCTCCTTGGTGTGTGAAACCTGCCAATAACCATCGCAAAGATCAATAGTCATTAAATATTTTGCAGGACTAAGCTGCTTCACCAATTCATCCATATCAAGCCTGAGGTTAGTATCAAATGCAGATATGGCATTAAGCTTACTTCATTCTATAGAGAAGTGCATCTGACCGTTCGTCCTATGGATGAGGACTACAGGGCTACACCAGTCACTCACAGATTGTTCGGCACAATACATTTGTGCGTATGCCATTACTAGAACATATCTGTTTCCAGTACGGCTATGTTGTAGAGGACGCACTATATTCTCTGTGATACGTGTGAAAGGCTCTTCTACCACTTGTAATAGTATGAGTGGAATCTTATCCCTTCTCTTCACAGGTCCAACCATCTGACATACTGCACGTTTTAATGTAATTTGCCACATCCTTAGACCATCTCAGCCAATAGGAATGATGGAGACAGCCACCCTGAAATTTTCACCTGCCCTAACTATCCCGACTAAGAAATAGAGTTGTGTCGTTCACGAATGAATCGATTCTTTTGAACGATGGGAGCCGAGTCGCGGCTGGGGGGAAGCCGTTCCTTCTTGTAATTCTTTTTTTCCTATGCGTGTTTCACACAGATGCACACAAATTAGCTCTTCCGCGAGACAGAACAGTCATGCGCAGGAGGGGTTGGTTTTGGGGCGGACCCACACAGGGATGCTACTGCCTAACAATGATGATAGTTGTGCATGCATCCTTCACGTGAGTACTCCACCTTGCGTGCCTCTCATTGGGTAGGAGCCATAGACTGTAAATATTAAGGAGCCAGTGAGTAGGAGTGGAGCCATGACTTGTGCATGCTGCTGTCACATGCTTACTCCAGTAAAAATAAAAAAAATAAAACGTGCAAGTGCCTCTCTGTCTCAGTGCCAAAGTCAGTAATAGCGGTTCGTTCGAAGGAATAAGACACACACGTGAAAATGAGCCAGAGGAAAAGAAGCAGCATTTGGGTGCACTTTTCTTGTGAAGAAAACAGTAAGGCTAAATGCAGCATTTGTCAGAAAGTCATTTCATTTAAGTCTGGGTCAACAAATAATTTACACAAGCATTTGAAGACTCAACACCCAACACTGCAGGTCACAGGTTTGAGAGCAGAGCCAGACTCAGACAACAACCGTGACACTGATGTGTCCATTGCCTCCTCTGCCTCCACATCAAGTGCAACTGCAGCCCCAGCAGCCTCTGACCCCACTGGGCCCACCACATCGCCTGGCCAGGCACGACCAAAAAGAAAGCAGACATCCATCAGTCAATATTTATTACCTCCTGTCTTTACCCCATTAGGACAGGAGAAGATAGATGAAGAGCTGGCAAAGATGATAGCCACTGACTTCCAGCCTTTCTCAATAGTGGAGGACACAGGATTCAAAAAATATTCACAGGCGCTCAACCCCTCCTACATTCCTCCAAGTAGGAAGGCCTTAGCCCAGAAGGTCACGGATATGTATGACAGAGAGACAGCATCTTTGAAGAGAAGGGTGTCAAAAGTACCAGCTGTCTGTTTAACCACAGACTGTTGGACTTCAAGAACGACAGCATCATATATGTCTGTAACTTGCCATTTTATCGAGGATTTCCGTGTGGCCTCCTGGACTGTTTTGAATTCAGTGAGCGGCACACAGCAGACAACATTGCACAACAGCTGCTTAGTGTTGCAGCAGAGTGGGGGTGGACAAGAAAGTAGTGTGCTGCCTAACCGATAATGCAGCAAATGTTACTAAGGCTATACAAACCATTGGATGGACGCACCTTCCATGCCTGGCCCATACTATTAACCTGGTGGTAAGAGATGCCCTGCAAGTGTAATGGGCTACAACTCAGCATTATAAAGAAAATAACATTTCGGTGTGTTACTTAGAAAAGGCAGAATTTCTAGAAAATTCTGCTACAGGTTATTGCTGATGGCTATCTACAGGACATAAATATTTACCTGTCTTGCTAAAGAGTCACCTGCTTTGAATAGTCAGACTGCTTTGACTTAGTATCTCATCTACATACAATGTGGGGATACAGAACTGTCTGCTTCCTTGGAAAGTTGGTTTTTAATCAAGGACTCAAAGTAAATGTGTTTACACTATTTGTTATGCAGAGGAAATTGGCTTGCACCATTGTTTTCACTGATTGCCATGTTGATCTATGCAGAAATTGAAGTATATATATATTTCTGGGAAAAGGAGAATAAAGAAAAAAACAGAAGGATGGTCTGAGACTCGGGACTGCTGTCTGTTTCTTTTAAGCTTTACACCATATCGCTGTGGCTACACCCTGTAGCAACAGTGGCTTGTACCTGGCCCAGGTTCCCCTAGGCCTGAGGTCGGTAACAATTGGGGGCTTGTCCGGGATCAGCACTCTGTCATGGAAACAGTCATCACTACACCTGGTACTTCCTGTTGTGAAACTTTGGGGACGACTCTGTAATTGTGTCATCCAGAGAGCCCAGCTTCAGGTACAGAAGGGAGATGGCAACATCCGGACCACGCAAGATGCTGATCTGGGATATCCATAAGAAATTAATTTTGCTGGATTACAATCAACTCAGCCTTCTGGCTGCAAGTATAGGCGATGAAACTGTAGAACTCTCACAACTAGGTGAACAAGAACTTTATTATTTCCTTTTTGATTATGTTAAGAGTGAAAAGTTGAGAAATTTGGAGGACGAAGGCATGTCACACCTACTTCACCTCCAGGATATGATTTCACAACTCCTAACCAGAAAGGATTTCAACCCTGTGAGGAGTAAGGATTGTACAGGTGTTATCACAACAGGACTGGATCAAGATATCAGTCGAGCCAAGCTCAACATCTTGGCACAAACCTGGAAAATGGAAGGAACTCTGGGGACTTGGAGAAAGGATGCTTTCCTTATATGGCGTCAGATCAAGTGGTAAGACTCACTGATGTTACTGCTTTTCTGCCTCGTAGGGAGTTCAAAGTCCATGGTGGGCAAATCTATGATGGGGGTTCTGAAATTTCATACAGTAACCTTTGCAAACAAATAGATGTAGGGCTACATGAGGGATTTACTGAGTCTGAAATTGTTAAGTCTGTACTAAAAGTTGTTAAACCAGGTATCTTCAAAAATTTTCTCTTGAGTAGAGATGATCTCACATTAGAAGAACTCAAACGATTTCTTAGGTTACACATTAGGGATAAAAGCAGCACAGAACTGTTTCAGGAACTGAGCAACACAAAGCAACAAGATAGGGAAACACCCAACATTTTGTATATAGGATAATAGATCTTCGACAACGTGTGCTGCAGGCATCAGAACAGCACGGAGCTGAATTCAGTTATGACAGAAAATTAGTTCAGGGCATATTTCTTCATACCCTTTATCAAGGGTTCAATGAAAAATAATAACATCAGACAAGACATAAAACCATTTCTTACTGACTTGAAGGTGACTGATGATATAATTCTAGAGAAGATAACTAAATCTACCAGGGAGGAAGCAGAGAGAATAAAGCGTCTTCACACTCCGAGTGAACATAGGTCTGTCTCTGTAAATTCAGTAAAACAAAAGGACAGTTCACAGGCTGATCAGACTGAACTGAGTCAAGCAAACAATAGAATGCAAGTTGACAGTGCAGCTATAAAGCAGTTAACTGCTCGAGTGTCCGAACTAGCAAAACAATTTGACAAGATTGTGAACCATAATGAAAGTGATAATTTGAAAGTTCTCTATGCACATCAAGCTCATAATACTACCATCGAACAGCTGACAGCTCAAGTGTCTATGTTAAAAGAAAATATTGAAAAGATCACAAAGCATACTGGTAACAGTACTCGGACAGATGTCCGTGCACTGCCACAATTGAACACTCAGGTCTCAAGAGATAGTCCTAAAAGAAGATGTCAAGAATGTGCCCAGCAGAGAAAAGAACGGTGTACTCACTGCTTTCGCTGTGGTTTGATGGGACACAGAGCTGTTGGCTGTACTAAAAGATGGGAATCGGAAAACTGGGGAAGGTCACTGGAGAGGGAACAACCAGTGACCAACAGGAGTAACAGGTCCCCCCAGACTGAGGTTCCCACAATGCAAAACACGTATCTACTGCCCCCTAAAGCGAAACGTGCTGCCCAACTAATTGGGAGTCGCTGCATGGTCACGTGTGTAATCAATGGAATTCAAACACAAATGCTGTTAGACACAGGAGCACAGGTTAGCATAGTGGGAGAGAGTGGGTAAGGAAGACATTGCCTGATGTTAAGATTCAGTCACTTGAGAGTTTATTAACAGGAAGTGCACTCTGTATTACTGCAGCAAATGGCACTGAGATTCCATTTGAAGGGTGGATTGAGGTGACACTTCAGATACTGAGCTCCAGACATGGGCAGGTAGCCATTGATGTTCCTTTGTTAGTAAGTCAAAGTCATGTTAACTGTCCGCTGTTAGGCTTCAATGTTATAGAGGAACTGATCAGAGAGAACTGTGACCAGACCGATACCACCATTCTTAGCGCGCTGCTGAGTGAGGCATTAAACGTGAAAGGTGACACAGCAGATAATATCATTTCTGCAGTAGGAGTAAAACCTGGGGAAGCAATATCACCAGGTATTACAGTAAGGATGGGGAAAAAGGGGCTTGTTATCCCAGCATGTCAGATATGTCAAGTGAAATGTAAAATTAGGGCTTTGCCTAGAGGAGGCACAATGACTTTTGAGCCACTAGCAGAGAGTCATTGCCCAGAGGGCATTGAACTACTCCCTGCCATTGTTGACAGCCCAACTGGTACTTCAAAACTAATTACCATACCTCTTCAAAATTACACCTTACATGATATCTACCTTCCTAGTGGAACAATATTAGGCACTCTAGAAGAAATTATTGATATCTGGCCAGTCCTTTCCCCACCATCTGACCCAGTAATACTCAGTCAGCCAATTGATGGCCAAGTCAATGCTGCACACACAGAGTACAGTAGAGTTAAACAGGAAAGCAACAAATACAAGGTTACTGCTAGAGAGAAATGGAACCCCCCAGTAGATTTGTCCCACTTAAAAGAGGAAGAACAAGAGGTAGTTAAGCGCATGTTATATGAAGAATCAGATGTATTTTCACGGGAAGATGGTGAAATTGGTTGCATTCCAGATTTGAAGCTAAAATCCACTTGAAGGATGATACTCCTGTGCAGAAAAGGTACAATGCTATTCCAAAGCCCTTATACCAAGAGGTGAAGGAATACATCCAGAACCTTTTGGACCATGGTTGGATAAAGAAGTCCACTTCAGCTTACTCTTCTCCAGTTGTCTGTGTCAGGAAAAAGGACTTAAGTTTGCGTCTTTGTGTGGACTTTAGAGAGCTAAACCGTAAAACCATCCCTGACAGACACCCCCTGCCACGCATTCAAGACCTACTGGATAATCTTGGGGGCTACTCATGGTTTTCAATCCTGGATCAAGGAAGTGCATATCATCAAGGTTTCATGGATGAGGACTCAAGATCTATCACTGCTTTTAGTACCCCTTGGGGACTATATGAGTGGGTACGCATTCCTTTTGGCTTGAGCAACGCTCCTGCAGCATTTCAAAGATGCATGGAAGGGGTACTGGAACAATTGAGAGATGAATGTTGCACCCCATATTTGGATGATGTACTTTGCTTTTCAAAAACATTTCATGACCATGTGGAAGACTTGAGACGGGTACTGTCTCGAATGAGAGAACACGGAATAAAATTACGACCAGAGAAATGTGAGTTATTCCGACTACAAATCCGTACATAGGTCGTCTAGTGTCTGAAGAGGGGTGCAGATTGACCCTAAGGATTTGGAAGCAGTCCGACAGTTAATGGAAAAGGAACCCACAACAGTTGGAGAAGTCAGATCCTTGCTGGGCTTCCTTAGTTATTACCGCTCCTTCATACAGGACTTTTCCAGGTTGGCAAAACCTTTGTTTGAACTTTTAAATGGTACTATTGGAAATACTGGAAAATCCAGCCTGGCGACTACAGCAAGAGGGAGGATAAAATCCAATGTACAGCTACCTTCAAGGACACCAGTTCAATGGACTAATGAACATCGTACAGTCATTTCTAAATTTGTGGATATACTCACCAATCCACCCATACTTGCTTTTCCAAATTTTGAATTGCCCTTTGTTTTGCACACTGATGCATCAAACGAAGGACTAGGAGCAGTACTTTACCAACAGCAGGAGGGTAAACTACGTGTAATTGGCTACGGATCAAGAACACTAACCCCAGCTGAGAGAAATTACCATCTCCACTCTGGCAAGTTAGAATTCTTGGCCCTGAAGTGGGCAATCTGTGAAAAATTTAGAGACTATCTATATTATGCACCCACCTTCACTGTATATACTGACAATAACCCTCTGACATATGCTCTGAGTACAGCAAAACTGAATGCAGTGGGTCATCGCTGGGTTGGAGAATTAGCAGACTTTAACTTTGACATCAAATACCGCCCTGGGAAAGCAAATACAGATGCAGATACGCTGTCCCGCTTCCCTGTGAACTTACAGGCCACTATCACTGAGTATAATGAAACAATATCTCCAGAAGTCGTCTCAGCTGTCTGGCAGGGGGACAAAGCAGCTAAAGATAAAGAAGTGCCATGGGTGGCTGCTCTACAGTTCACCTCAGTGGATGACGGTGTGTTGCCAGAAAGTGCTGATACAGTCACACTAAATGATATTAGGGTCGCACAGCAAGAAGATGCTACCATCAGTGAAATCATTAACCTCAAAAGCAGAGGATGGGGTCCAAATAAGAAGGACAAGGAACAAATGGGAATTGAAACAAAGAGACTGATACATGAATGGAACAAACTCACCATTTACAAGGGAGTACTGTACAGGCAAGTAGGAAAAGAAAGCAACTTGTTTTGCCACATAAGCTGAAACCAGTTGTCCTTAAAAGCCTCCATGATGATATGGGACATATCGGATCTGACAAGGTGATTCATCTAGCCAGAGAAAGATTTTATTGGCCTTACATGCAGCGAGAGATTGAAGATTATGTAATTCGACAATGCGCCTGCATCAAACAGAAGCACCCTAGTAACCAAGACAGAGCACCTATGGGCTCTATTACTACAAGCGAACCTTTTGAACTGCTCTCTGTAGATTTTCTCCGTCTTGAGCCAAGTAAAGGAGGTTATGACTATGTTCTGGTTCTCATGGATCACTTCACTCGCTTTGCACAAGCATATGCCACCAAAACAAATCTGGAAAAACCGCAGCTGAGAAGATTTTCCAAGACTTTATCCCCGTTTGGCTACCCTGCAAAGCTGCACCATGACCAGGGGCGTGAGTTTGAAAATAACTTATTTCAGAGGCTCCAACAACTATCTGGAATAGCTCACTCCCGCACCACTCCCTACCATCCACAAGGGAATCCAGTAGAACGATTCAATCGAACTCTGCTTCAGATGCTCCGAACCTTGGAAGAAGAGAAAAAGTCAAAGTGGAAAGATTACCTACCACAAATTGTGCATGCATATAATTGTACAAGACACGAATCAACTGGCTATTCACCATTTTTCCTCTTGTATGGCAGAGCTCCAAGATTACCTATCGATTTGTTGTTTAATCTTACAACTGACAATGAGGAAACAGACAGCCAGGACTTTGTGCAAAAATGGGCAACCCAGATGAAAGAAGCTTACCAGATTGCTGCAGATAACAGTCGGAAAGCATCGGCCAAGGGTAAGCAGTATTATGACCGTACAGTGAGGGGCGCTATTCTTCAACCAGGTGACAGAGTCTTAGTCAGAAACCTATCTGAGAGAGGAGGCTCAGGAAAACTCCGTGACTACTGGGAAAAAGAGGTATGTCGTATTGTGGAGAGAATTAAAGACAGCCCAGTGTATAAGGTACAGCCAGAAGTTGGTAGCAGAGCACCCGGATACTACACCGCAACCTCCTGCTGCCTGTCAATGACTTACCTTTTGAAAAAGACACTAAATCAAACACAGTGAAAAGGAAAATGCAAAGACCGGCAAGAACAAAGAGTGAGACACCAGACTCAGCGTCTGATCACTCCGATGAGGAAGCAGAAACCTCATATGGTCCCCGTTGCTTGCCATGCTTTCCAGCACATGTCAGATCTGAGGTAATAGAATCTGAGTCACGCTCCAGGCTCAGAGCCAAGGCCGAGAGTTCTACCCTGAACCACGAGAACCACGACAACCTGACAGAAATCCTTTGCAAGGAACATCAAGGGAACAAGGACTGGAAATGGAGAGCAGTGTTGCTGAACCCCAGGTGGAGAACATTGATGAAGTAGTGGAACCCACAAATGGTCAAGAAGACCTAGCAACAGAACACCAGAGTGACAGAGAAGGGGACACTTTAAGAAGATCGGCTCGCACTGTCAGACCCAGAGAAGTATTCACATACCACAGACTGGGGCAGCCATCATACCAGCCTTGGAATCCTGGTGTCCATGCAGTTATACAGAATCCTATGTATCTGTTGCCAAGCCACACAATAGTGTATCCAGCATACCCAGGATTTGATTATTATCTAAGACCACTAGTTGAGACACAATAGACACTGAACCAAAGGCTGAGCCTTTAGAGCAAGATGTCAGGAGCCATCTCAAAAAAAGTAGGGGAGAGTGTAATGGGCTACAACTCAGCATTATAAAGAAAATAACATTTCGGTGTGTTACTTAGAAAAGGCAGAATTTCTAGAAAATTCTGCTACAGGTTATTGCTGATGGCTATCTACAGGACATAAATATTTACCTGTCTTGCTAAAGAGTCACCTGCTTTGAATAGTCAGACTGCTTTGACTTAGTATCTCATCTACATACAATGTGGGGATACAGAACTGTCTGCTTCCTTGGAAAGTTGGTTTTTAATCAAGGACTCAAAGTAAATGTGTTTACACTATTTGTTATGCAGAGGAAATTGGCTTGCACCATTGTTTTCACTGATTGCCATGTTGATCTATGCAGAAATTGAAGTATATATATATTTCTGAGAAAAGGAGAATAAAGAAAAAAACAGAAGGATGGTCTGAGACTCGGGACTGCTGTCTGTTTCTTTTAAGCTTTACACCATATCGCTGTGGCTACACCCTGTAGCAACAGTGGCTTGTACCTGGCCCAGGTTCCCCTAGGCCTGAGGTCGGTAACATGCAAGCTTCAAAGCCCATCATTGATAAGGTGAAAGAGGCAGTGGAATACTTTCACAGAAGCACCGTGGGGGCACAAAAACTGAAGGAGACTCAACTACAAATGAAGATGGAGGAGCTCCGACCAAAACAGGATTGTCCTACAAAGTGGAATTCCACCTACTACAGGTTGAAAAGCTTTATTGCCCGTAAAAATGCCATAATTTCCACCCTGGCCGTCACCAATGCACCTGTTCGCCACTTGTCCCAGGAGGAATGGACCACAGTGCAAGAAATTTGCACAATCTTGCAACCATTTGAGGAAGTCACTGTGGAACTCAGTGCAAAAAGGTATGTAGCTCAGTTGGACAGCAGTATATTTCTTTAGCATGCATGCATAGTACCTGATAGTAAATTATGAATATTTTATACCATATTAGAAATCTGTGTAATACACTGGAGTGTATATAATTGTCAGTAGATTTCTGTAGCCTGCATGCCAATTTCCTGATAAGAAATTATGGATATTTGATACCACTATAGATATCTTTTTAATACATTGTAATATTTATCATTGTTTCAGCTTTAAAATTGTAACATTAAAGTTTTTTTTTCCACCAGCTACTTGACAGCCTCGAAGGTCATAGTGCTGGTCAGGGGACTTCAAAGAGCCAACGCTGATTTTCGGCGAAACACTACAACAGCGGTGTGATCGACAGTTTGTGTGTGAGTATGTCATCGCGATTCCACAGGATTCATGCCAACCACATACTAGCAGTTACTGCTGCACTTGACCCGCGTTTTAAGAGGATGGCCTTCCCTGATGGCAGAACAGCAGATGAGACTTTTCAAAGGCTGTCAAATGCAGCAGTAAGAATAGCAGTGACACACCCATCCAACAGCAACCAGCTGTGGAAGGACTGGAAGGAGCAGGCAGTGGTGCTGGATCAATAGTTTGGAGCTATTTCCATGAGGAAGTAAGGGTGGCAACAATAATTCACATTTTTTTCTCTAAAAATCTCTAGAATGAAATCAGTCTGATTTCTCAGTCTAAAACTTCCACCAGCTGTAAATCACTGCATTTAATCTGTACATACTGCACATATGCAAATCTACTATTGTCACTTCTAATTAAATGCTAAACTGCATTTCATTACTCTGTTCTCTTACACTGTGTAATGACAAAAGTTGAATCTAATTTAATCTAATCTAATCTAATCACATAAAAATGGTATCTCCCATTGTTATATCCCCCACCCCTAGGAGCAGGTAGCTGGAACAGTTGAAGCCAGGAATCCCACCACCGATGCTGTCATGGAGGTGCGAGCCTACCTGGAGGAGCCTCTTCTTCCAAAACATGAGGATCCCCTCAAGTGGTGGTAGAGTCGAGCCCCTGTTTACCCCAGGCTTAGCAAGCTGATGGCCAAGAAGCTTTGTGTTGTGGCGACATCAGTTGCCTCTGAGAGAATATTCTCGAAAACTGGACAGATAATCTCAGAGAGGAGAAGTCGCCTAAAGCCCAAAAAAGGTCAGAGCTCTTGTCTTCCTTAATGCAAATTTGCCCAAGAACAAGAAAGAGGCAGAAAAAGCCATAAAGTAAGGAACTGCTTTGTATTTATTTACATTGCATTTTGTGTTCATTTAAGACTTGAAGGGGCTGATGTCCTATTTGCAAAGTTTACAGTAGTAATAGTAGTAGTAGTAATGTAGACATTTATATTGTTTTCTAGCTGACTAGAAGGCAACATCAGCTTCTTCTCATGTTTGTGCAGGTGGTAAAGAATGTTATCCCTAAGGACAAATTGCCCCCCAGTTTTAGATTGTACACCCTTTGTGGCTTTGTCAAAGCATCCTGCTGAGCAGAGGCTACATCACTCAGCAAGTCACAAGTGTCACCTGAGATGTCCAAAGGCAGTAGGGGTTCCCTCTGCTTCTGAGGAACATCATAGAGCTTCCCTCACCTATGCTGACTAGTTGCTACGGACCATAACTTTACTCTCTTCTTCCCCAAATGGCAGCAAGTCCCAACCATCCTGAGCACATTGTTTTGCTGCTTCAACCCTCGTGACCACCAGGGTCTCCACCAGCAGAGTAATCTGTAGAATGTCTCCAATCCCAGGCCATCCAACCCTACCAGTACTGGGTAAGGCATTTTGTCAACAATACCCATTGGCAACTCATAGTCCAAAGGTTGTATCTCCAGGTTCACTTGGACATCACCATGGATACACCTCAATGCGATGCTCTGCTCTGACCACTTGGTCGGCCAAATAATCTCTACTCTACTCTCTACTCTATCAAGGGTTTGGACTGTTTACTTGCCATTGCAGTCCTTACTACCCTCTCCCTATTCTAAAAAGGTGTCTTCTTCTCAGTTAGGGAGCAAGTGATAAAACAAAGTTTTGTCTCTTTTTGTCTGTTCAGAAAATATCCAATCATGTCGCATTTCTGTTAACAGCCATGACAAACCAAACCTTCCCTGTTTCCTGACATTACAGGTGGCCCGACTGTATTGGTAGAACAATCACTCAAATCAACCGGAGGCACACTTGTGGGTTTGACTGTCGGTCTGGGCCTCGAATTGACTGTTTCCTCTTTTCTCAGGTTCCTTGGACGATGGGCAGACATGAAGATCTCTGCAAGTTCAACCACTTCCTTCGAGGTCTTCAGACAATGCTCCTCGATCCAGGGACTAAACTTTTTCCCATTCAACAGAACAGAATCTTACTTAGTTTCTGCGTTACTTGCATACTTCGATGGGAAGGAAGTTTTTAACAAGTCATACTGTAGGGACACATCCACTGGCACTGCCAAAAATGCCCCTCTGGCTACCCCTGTAAATAATGGAACCAGATGAAGTGCCCAGACTGATCTTGGTGAGTCACACACTGTAGCCATCCATTCCAAAGCAGGCAGGCAATGTTCGATATTCTTGGGATCCTGGAATAGCACCAAGCAAAGATAATTCCATGTTCTTCCACATGTTTGTCTGGAGTTGGGCAGTTAGACCAAGTTCACTTGTCCTTGCAACTGGGTGAACTGGTTCTTCATACTCTTGAGACACTGCTCCATCTGTTGAGCCTTTTCCTCTTGGATAGAGAAGAACTATCTTAAGATATTCTCTACCACCTGGACATCTCCAGAGATGCTGGAATCCTCGGCTGCATGGGCAGCTCCTGACTCCTGGGAATTACTTGGAGTGTCAACTCCCTGCACCTTCTTAGGAGTCATCCTGCCAAAAAATATCTTCATCAGTGATCCAAAAACAAAAATATTGTCTGCAAACTCTCAACATCTGATTGATCCCACTGCTAAAATGAAAATGTGATCCCCTATGTAGTGGCAAGGTTGTCACAAGACTACACACTGAGAGTCTTGTATTTCGGGAATGTCCAGGCCCAGAATCGAGAGAAGTCAGACAGGGTGATACAGACACAGAAAGGTGGTATTTCCAAAAACAATCGTGGATTTTATTAACAGATACACAAAAACACAAAAATAATGTCCCAATCAAAAATAGTAAAACATATTTACAGTGCTTCTTCACAGCCCCAAAATTAAAATAATCAAACACAAAAATGTTTATACAGTAATCCCTCACTATATCGTGCTTCGACTTTCGCGGCTTCACTCTGTCGCGGATTTTATATGTAAGCACATCTAAATATATAACGCAGATTTTGTTCTGCGGACAATGGGTCTTTTTACATCCTGTACATGCTTCCTCAGTTGGTTTGCTCAGTTGATTTCATACAAGGGACGCTATTGTCGGGTGGCTGAGAAGCTAACCAATCAAAGCACACAGTTAAGTTCCTGTGTGCTGAATGGCCGAATTCGATTCCACTGCGTTAACCAGGAAGTCTTGTCTCACTCATTCAGCATCAATGTGTTTCACTGTGTAAAGAGTTCACTTTTGTGCTCTTTTGTGTTTATCTTTGTGCGTAGTCAAGCCCTTCATTATGGCTCCAAAATGATCTGCTCCTGCTTCAGGGGCCGTGCCCAAGCGCCAACGGAAGATGTTAACGATTGCCGAAAAGGTAAAAGTTTTAGATATGTTGAAGGAAGGGAAAAGCTATACCGCTGTAGGACGCCATTAAGGCATCAATGAGGCTATGATTCTTTTTATTTAAAAAGTAGGAAAGGAATATAAGATCTACGACCGCAGTGTCCTTTTAACCAGGGTGCAAAATGAGTTGTAAGTGGATGTAATAAGGCAGTAGATCTGGATGGAATCTGCTTTAAGGATTTGGATTGAAGACTGCCGGAAGAAGGACAACGGTGGTGCTACATAGCCGCCTTAAGAGGCTCCTTTAGAAGAGCTGTAACGCTCTCCTTTGTTGTGCAGTAAAACTAAACTCATAATTAATTTTCTACTTACAGTACTTAGTACATGTATGTACGTTTAGTGTCACTGTACACACATTTACTGTATACAATTTTTCTTGCATTGTACGCGTTCTGATCTCTAGATCTAATAGATATTCAGGCAGCTAAACTCCTCCCTTGATCAATAAGACGACCCAGAGACTGATTTGACACGAGGTGTACAAATCTCAAGTTTATTAATAAAGAGCAGGTGTGAAACTACAAGTAAAAAAAATATCTAATATTTAGCATGCAAACATTTTAATAACAGATTTAAACTATAACTAGCAGTACAGAACGGTAACATTTTACAAATATAAACTTACCGGCTATGCTACCACAGGATTAAACAGTCATAATGAACTTGACTCTAAGTGTTTGTGGCAGATACATTACCTACATCAGGAACGCCCCACTCTAAGGCGGCTCAGGAAGGACAAACGTTACAAAGCATGCATATCTGAACACAACAACCACCCACAAATGGAAATGGTCAATAATTAAGCACTTTACCCTTGCCAACAAACATGACAGTACGTATTTATTGCTGGTGGCCTGTCTATCGTAATGGCTGTAACATATGTGATATCGGAGACACTCAACAACAACAACAACATTTATTTATATAGCACATTTTCATACAAAAAAATGTAGCTCAAAGTGCTTTACATAATGAAGAATAGAAAAATAAGAGACACAGTAAGAAAATAAAATAAGTCAACATTAATTAACATAGAATAAGAGTAAGGTCCAATGGCCAGGGGGACAGAAAAAAAAAAAAAAACTCCAGACGGCCGGAGAAAAAAAAAAAAATCTGCACGGATTCCAGGCCATGAGACCGCCCAGTCCCCTCTGGGCAATCTACCTAACATAAATGAAACAGTCCTCTTTGTATTTATGGTTTTCACTGAAGGATTTGATGATGATGATGATCACGTGGACTTCTGGCTTTTAGTCCATCAATGCTGGGGCATCATGGTGCTTTGAGTAGGTTGGTGGTGGCGCCGGCCGCCACCACAGAGAAACCGGAAAAAGAAACAGAAGAGAGAGTAGGGGTCAGTACGGATTTTAGAGCCACCATGAATAGTTATTATGATGAATTGAACATATAGAGTATCAGGATTAAGATAAAGTGAAGTTATAAAAAGACCATGTTAAAGTATATCGATATCTTTAAAATAATATTTAGGTTTTACTGTATATAAACAGTGTGTTTACATACATAATTTCAATGAATCTTACCTAATATCTAAGAGAATACAATGGGTTTATGCTGTATAACTGTGTAGGGAATATTTATAAACAGTGTGGGAGAGTTTATAAGGGCTTAAAATATATAAAAATAACCATACAAACATATGGTTTCTACTTTGCGGATTTTCACCCAACGCAACCCCCACGATCGAGGAGGGATTACTATAGACAAAAACTATAGTAATCTTAAATAATGAAAAACATTCAGGAATAAACTACACAAAACATATTCCAATAATTCCCAAAAATATTTACATGAAAAAAGTGTATATACAAGAATAACAAGAAGTGCACTGCAAACCCAACTATATAAATATCTCCACCAAAACTAAACTATAACTAGGAGATATCTATATTTACACTTATATACAAAAAGAAAATATTTACAAATACGGAATAAGCCACTGTAAGAAATCACGGTATCAACTACCCTCTCAACCCTACTGAGTCCAAAGATGATGCCTAGAGGCAGGATGTGCCTCTTCCAGCCAATCCAGTGACACACAACTCTCTTTCCCTAACAACGGCCGACACCATTATTTTCCGCACATGTGCTACACTCAGTTCTTTCGAGACCCATAATAAAAAGCACTGTGGCCTCACGTGCACGAGCAAGCACAAGTCCAAGCACGAGAACACCCCAACAAGCTCCATCGACAGAGCCTCTGGATTGGCAGACCAGGGTGGTGGTCCCCTTCTTTAAGAAGGGGGACCGGAGGGTGTGTTCCAATTACAGAGGGATCACACTCCTCAGCCTCCCTGAAAAAGTCTATTCGGGGGTTCTAGAGAGGACGGTCCATTGGATAGTTGAACCTTGGATTCAGGAGGAACAGTGTGGTTTTCATCCTGGTCGCAGAACAGTGGACAAGCTTTACACCCTTAGCAGGGTCCTGGAGGGTGCATGGGAGTTTGCCCAACCAGTTTACATGTGTTTTGTGGACTTGGAAAAGGCATTCGACCATGTCCCTCGGGGAATCCTGTGGGGGGTGCTCTGGGAGTATGGGGTAGCGGACCCCCTGATAAGGTCATCTTTGCTCAAGCTGCTGCCCCTGCAACCCGACATAGGATAAGCGGAAAAGGATGGATGGATGGATGGATGGACAAATATTGACAGTTGCTACATTTGGAACAGGAAGAGGCTAACATCTTTCTTGTCCATCTACTTTATCGCACTAATTTTGCTTTATTACCACGTTGAAGCTTCACATGACTGTATTCACCAGGTACAGTATATCACAGTACAGTGTACAGTGCATTCGTTTCACTATCCGTGTCTCAACATCGGAGGACCAATTCACATTGTCATCACAATCAATTGATTCAGCTAATGGTTCAGTTTCAGCATGTTGTAAAACTGGCATTAAAGCTTATCGTTTACACACCGTTGTGCCTGAAGGCTCTGCCCCACTCTTGAAAATTGATGAGTTAAAATACAATGGCAAAACACATAGAAATAGTCCTTTCTTTTTTTGCAGCATGATGTTATTTTATCCATCTAAACAGCAGCAGAATACTGCCCCAAGCTTTATTCAGACTTATAGCAGCTTAATCCAAGAGACACACAGGATTAACTGTTTTTACATAGTATTTTTGAGCTGTGTTAAAGTTAAGGAGGTTAAAACTGAATATTAGATTTTTTTTCTTGTTATTGTAACACTACGCAGCATTTTTGACCTAACACAGGCTACTTTGTAAATATAACATCTGCTGTTTTGCTACTGTAGAATTATTATGGCCACATTATAGTGTATATTTTGTGGCATGCTGTGGTGATTATATTTATAAGTCCTCTTATGTTTCAATGTAAAATCTATCTCTAAATTTATTATAAGTTATGGACACTTCAGCTGTCCTTAGAATAGGATTGAACATACAGGAAAGCACAAAAGGCTGCAGTGAAACTCAGATTTTTATAGCAATACTAGTATAATAACAAATGTAGTCCATTCCCACCAGATAGCTATAGTATATTAAAAATCTTAAACTGATTTAATGTCTAACCTATAACTACTTTAAAGTTTGTTTACTTCATATGAATTATTTCTTTTCGAACACAGTAGGTTGATTTAATTTAGTTTAAGATATGAAAGCTAAAAAATCATACAAAAAACATAATTGTTATCAATAAACAGACACTGATCCAGGCATAACCATCACCTAATTTAATTTAGATCTGCAGCCAAGCATAACGATTTATGACACAAAAATACATGCCAGCTTATTTTAACACTTCCCTAAATGCCTAATGACATAATGAAATCTGAATCAATGATTCTGAAAGCATATGGCATCTCTGTCTTTGCACTGCTTAAATTACTTCTGTATATTATATAAATTAATAGTACTAATTGTTTGTATTGGCAATTACGAGTCTTTTCTGTTTTCTTCCTTTCTTTTATGCTTCTGTGGTGGCATTTTTCCAAACTTGAAGAGAATGAGTGGTCAACAGTTACATTTGTGCATTAAGGGCATAGGGGCACACCCTCACAAGATGTTTTACAAAATAAGCTCCCTTCAGTAATTTATTATTTTCCAGTTTTCACCAAACGCTCAATAAAGTTTTTATCTAAAAAAATCTAAATTTTTAGTAGCATTTGTTTGTTTAAGTCAGGTTGGCATATTTACATTTAGTAGGATATGAATCCATACAGCACTGTTATTGTGATAATCTGTTAAAAGTATTTTATTCAGTTTTCTTTTATAAATGTAATAAAATAATAAACAATACATAGAAGCCAGTAAGAAATAACTAACTCTAATAGCACCCATCAACCAACCCATTCATAACCCCCAGAAAGAGTAGCAACACCACAGGAGCTACTGTGTTACAAATTTACAGTATGAAATAATTTTACCAGAGAAGCATCTACAGCTCCCATCTGGATGGACTCACTGGAGTTGTCATTAACCCATGATGCAGAAAGCTAGGAGTTAATGAACTTTTAGTATAAGGGCAGCCAATTACTCAAAATGATTAATTCAGGGGTCTTCCACAGGGCACAAGGAGTGATTTAATGGCTATTCTGCCCAAACAGATGCTAGCACAGAAAGAGAAAATGTAGCTTTAAACATCTACCATAGAGGGTCCCAAAAGGGCACAGGAAATTAAAATAATAGAGGTTAAGAAAAATGCATATAAGAATGGATAAGAAGAGCAAGGCTGTAAATATGTTTCTTGCAGGAGTAATAAACAAACAGTGCATTACTAGGCTACCGCCATAAGCTATTATACCCTTGAATTCAAATGGAAAAGCTATGTGAGGTCACTAAAAGGCCACTAAGATAATAAAAGTAGAACATGGATAAATATTTAATGGGAATGAAGAGAAAAGCAGACAAGATACAATACAGACAGCTGAGTCAGGCAGAGGTGGAAAACCAAAGATTAAAAAAAAGATGACAATATAGGTCTTGGTCTGGAGTTTACTAGTTTTATAATGAGTAAGGAATAGATACCCCTGTGTCCTTTTTGTCTAAAAGCGTTGTCAACTGACTGCACCCCTGGGAAAAATGTTAAAAATCTTTTAGTGAATTACTTTAATCTCATACTGAAAAATGGGAAAAATCCTACCTTTAATTTCTGAGAAAAAATAACCCTTCATCAAAAAATAACTATGTTTAACAAAACCATTATTGGCACCCCTAGAAATTGTTATGCACAAAGTGTAACCAAGGCATTTTTCAATTTACATCTGACTTTTTTAAGTTGATCGGAGTATGTAGAAACTTTAAAGCCATGATCCATGACTTTGTTTCACTGGGGTAAAAATAAGAGGTGGCACAGAAGCCAGATTCCTTTATTTATTTATCAATGTAGGAAAGATAAGAAAACACAATTGAAATGACAGGAAAGTGTGTTGATCTTCATAAGTCAGGAAATGGCTATAAATAAATTGCTACTTGCCTGAAAATATCCATATCCGTAGTTAGGGCAATAATAAAAAGGTTCATATCAGATTTGCCTAGTTTGCCTAGAAAATGACACAAATTTATTTTGGCCCCATGCACAATGAGCAGGATGTTAAGAAAAGTAAAATTAATCCCCAATGATCACCTAATGAAATACAAAAAAGGAGCATCTTAAGGTCATCATGTCTCCAAAACATCTATCAGATTCCACCTCCATGTCAACAGCCTATTTGGAAGAAAAAAGCCATTCCTGTCATTACTGTCCTGTTACAAGTGTAAGCAACTGGAGTTTGTTAAACGCTACAAGATTTTTGATTGAAACCTTGTTCTATGGTCAGATGTAACAAAAATTTAGATTTTTGGTAACAAACACTCAAGGTGGATTTAGCATGAAAAGAACACTGGATATACCAAAAGAACCTAATCCTTGCTGTCAAGTATGGTGGATGTCCTATGATGTTGTGGGGCTGTTTTTGCTCTGAAAACCCTCAAACTGCCACATACTTGGAGGTTAATGCACCCCTGGACGCCAAATACTTTTTTGCTGTACTTTTTAAGTAAATGTCAAAATTCACACTGAAAAAGAAAAATTTAAATGGAACACATTTTTTACATGCAAAGAACATCACAATTACTGCAACACTGATCATTTTACACACTGCCAATGAACTGTAAAAACTATTTTAAAAACTACTGGAACAATATGTACAAGGTGCAACTGTCGCCATTGATGAAATTCAGTAAATCACTGAGCCAACTGTGCTTGAACTGGCTGCACGCAAGCACACAGAGGTAAGCGCTGACGCTAGCAGGTTAGTCTAGTGCAGCAGCTCAATCCCAGAGACAGTGAGGCTGCAATGCTGCACAATGAATATACGGCACTGACTGATCAGCTCTGGCGTGCTGGTAAATTGCACTGGGAAACGACTATAGCTGGTTGCGGCAGTTTAAGGATTAAAAAGAACAAAACGGAAAACACAAAAACACTCAGCTGGAGATGCATCACAGGGCAGTAGTCAATCAGCAGCAAATAGAAATGAATATCACTGTAGCGATCCAGTGCCGCTAAAGGCTTGCTGAAATTATTGTTGTGAAATTAAGGATGTTTTGCATTGCATTATTATCTTCAGTGGACAGTTTTGATTGAAAAAATGCTTATACTGAAATTTACATTTTTAGATGTAAAAAAAAACTTACAACAAATAGTTCTAAGCAGGCATCAATCATAGCACAAATTGTGGTCTTTGCTGCTCTTGTGAAAAGAATGGAGATAAACGGCATCAACTCAGAAAGGGAGAGGCAAGTTCGCTGTACCACATGAACGTCACTAACAGAATTAAACTGAATAATAAAAAAACAAGTGCTAACTTTTACAAGTGGCTAAAATTTACACTGGGTGTTACAGACTCGAATCCAATGTATATTTTTATTATATTATAGTAATAATAATAGCAGCTCGCTACTCAACAGGTGGATCTCTTGGCCTCAAACACGGAACCTTTGGGTTATAAGGCAGCAGTTCTTACATCTGCACCATTCAAGAATACATGCCAACTTCCTGTCAATTGTCATTTGAGCTGGGGTTTTAACTCATTGACAGCAACATGAAAATCAAATTATTTTTTCCATTGGTTATATTCTTGAATAAAAGCGCACGTATTTATTTGATATTTAGACAAACGTTTTCACGCATTATACACTTCACGTTATTATTAGTATAACATCGAAAAAGTTTCTGTTTTAGCTATGTGTTCAGCAGTTCCTGTCATCCTACACTTACACAGATTGTTGTAGACATGGAACACACATGAAATGTAAGTATTCCAAATAATGATATATTATTTACACTATGCAACTCCAGGCATCTCACACCACAATAAAGAGACTTGAGCTAGGAGAACTTTAGCTACGTCGTTGGGGGAATTGGATAGCAGGATACTTGCTGCTTGTGCTGATCAATAGATTTGCAAAACAAAAGAAGCTGATGGTGGAGATGTGAAGGGATTTAAGGTTGGCTGGGATTACAAGTTTTTTTGTAGGCTTCAGGGATTCTAGTGTTATAGGGTCAAAGACAAGCATTTACTGCCTATGGCTGACAAATTGAATTCTATGGAAGCAAGGGATAAGGTGCAGTAGACTTCATCAAGAAAATACTGAAATGAAGGAAATCACTGAAATCCTTTACCTCACAGAGTACATTTCATTTTCAAAATATTTCTAGGTAAACAGTGGTGGGTATGAATGAAGGAGACAAAAATGGAATGTTAACAGAGAGAACAGAAGACAGGAAGTTAGAGAGAGAAGAAAAATAAGTGATAACTGTTGGTAGTCCCAAAACAAACAAATATGCTAGTGTCATTTAAAGGACAAACGTGACAAATGCAATCAATAGCTAAATGCACTTCATAAACTTTGAGACATAGTAGGGTGCAGGCAAAATACTAATATAAACTGAACATGCTGAAAATGTGAGTTTTCAGAGGATTCTCAGATATTATAGATATTATTAGGTATAGCTTTCCACAAGGAAAAAGAAGAGAGGTCACACAGCCAGATTGAAAATGAAGCTAGTGTTCTAGTGGATGCCTTACATTAACTTGCATAAAAGCCAATAAGATGATACATACTGAAAAACATTTGAAGAAGGCTGACTGATAAAAGCACAATCAACATCATGAGATCTGGTCGTGAATATCGTAATATAATAAATAATAGGAGTCCATACTCCAGTGAACATTATGTAAGCAGGTTTATATTTATTCAACACCATGAATGACATAAAATGTGATTCATTTTCCTAGTTAAGCTTAATTGATATTCTGAAATAGATTTATTACAGTGTTCTTTTAATTTTTATAAATCATTGTGCAATTACTTATTTGAACAAATAATAAATCCTAAGCTACTTTTGTCTTTTCCGAGTCTCATTTACTCTCCAAAATTGATTTTATTGTTAAAGGTAGCTGAAATAATGTAAAGATACCCTTGCAATTTTAGAAACACACCTAAGGTTTTTATTCATGCTTATCAATAAGTAATTATAGGTTAAATATACTACTTCTTATTATTTTGCATATTGAATTGGAAATTAGATGCTTAGGAACTATAAAGAAAATACCATTATTGTGGAATTGGAGTACACTTTTGTATTAATACTGTTATTTATTGTTCAACATTTATTTATGATTAATTAGTTTTACAACAAATTTTTATTTTTAAACATTTTATCACAAAGTGTGAAATGAATCAAATTATATGCAGAAAAATATTATGTTCATCAAAATCACTATAAATCAACACCATCATGAGTATGGTGAGTAAAGAGAAATGAATTACACACAAATTCATGGATGTAAGCAAAAACAGTGATTTACTTCACGGAGGATAGTTAAAGTGAGTACCAATTTTAGTATACACACAACTGCATCTCCTACTTGATTTTTATCTAAAAGAATCCTGTTTTTGTACCAGCTGGAATTAAAGAAAGGACAATGTGCTTCTCAATAAAAAGTGCTTGAAAAATGGTGTTGTAAGCTTAATTGGCACTCTGTCTTCTTTGTTTGGAAGGATTCTAGCGAGTCACAAAACTAAATCTAAGTCAGCCAATTATTTTCGACAGTTTCCTCACACAAAGAATTACAATTATAAGGCATGCCAAGACAGAGACCTGAATTACAAAATGTAAAACAACTGAATAGATCTTGCAGTGAGAAATTCCGCAAGTCTAGGTTAACAAATTCACTAACCAGGGCACAAACAATATCTATATTGTTCACATTCATGATATACATATCAAATTATTGATTATGTCTCTTCAACTTCAAGCTTGTAACCTTAGGGGATTAACTATAAAAGAAGGAAAAGTTTGTTATTAGGAAATACGCAGGAATAAAGCTATTAACAGTTTAGCCTAGTCTGATCAAAATTAGACTTTGTTATTCACTTGTATGCCAACATTCAAAATAAGTGAGTAATATAATAAGTGAAACCTAAATTAGGACTAATTAATATGCCAGTCATCGTCTTTACCAAGCATCCTTTGAAATCTCTTCAAATGAAGATAGTCACCATGTGAGTGTTTGTAGCTAACGCTTGTCTCAATAAACTTAATAATGGTTGACTCGTACATAGAGTATTAGAAAAGATGTTCATTCAAAGCTTTGAGCAACTTGATTCATAAAAGGGTTATTGTGTTATCTGTAAACAATCAGTGCTTTATTTTATTAGAGAATACCTTATCCTAAAATTCTTCCTTAATTAAAAAATATTTTTTGACAGTTTGTTTGGGGAGTTTGTTAGTTTGCTTTTTAGACTAAGCCAAAAATCAAACAAATCGAATTAATCAGAAGAAAGAAACAGCACATTTAAACAACAGTAAGGATGAAAGTCAGGATATCAAAAGAACCACAAACAAAAAGACATGAATAAAAAGCAGTACAGAAGCTGCAGCAGTTTATCTGCAACTTCTCCTTATATAGTTTCGTGGGCAGTTATCAAACTATATTATTAAGTGGTCCCATCAGTTCAAGCTCGAAATATAGGAGGCAGGGCAGATAACAATATTAGAAAAAGAAAAGAAAATAGAAAGAACACATGCAAAACACAATATGAAAAGTAACAACAAACAAAAAGATTAAATACACAAAAAACACATTTGAGCCAAGGAGGAGACCCTGGCTCAAATATAATATCTGTAACAGGTTTTTCATCTTCTCCACCTGGTGTTTTGTTCATAACTTGGAGAATTCAGTTTTTTCTGAACTGTCTAACTGTAGCACCTCGCTTGTAGGACGTTAACGTAGAAATTTCAACTTAGAAAGTCATATTTACTCCCCATTTGATAGCACATGAATGCAGCATTAAATATCCCACACACACTCTTAAGTCAGTCAGAAAAGTATGGTGAACCACGGTGTTGTTTCTTAGATGCACCAATGCATTCACAGACTTATTTGCAAATTGATTAAAACCACAAAAGCTCAAACTTAACATTGTACTGGAGTGGTTTGAATAATATACTTAAAAACTATCTGGGGCTGAAATCATCATGTTATTGCAACTCTTACTAGTGAGTGCTCAAGACATCGAAAAGCCTTTCACTGACACTGATTTACAAATAAGAGTAGATTACATCAAAAACGAATTCTACAGCAGTAAGTCTTACATTATTGTTAACAGCAGTCCTCTAGCAACAATAAACTTCCAGCACTTGCATTTCTGGTCTAATGCTACATTTGTCCTCGCTACATCTGTACCCAGTGAGTGAGCATTTTCAACTGCAGAGGATGTTTTCACAGTGGAGAGTTCTTGGCTTTGTGCAGAGAGTCATCATTTTCACTTTTCTTAAAAGGAATCATAACATGACATGATGGTAAATTTACTTGTAAACATGAGGGATTCACAGGTCTTATACTAAAGTCATAATATCAAGAGAAATGTGCCCCAGTTAGTCACCTCAGACCACTCCAAAGTGAAGTTTTCTTAATAATAGATGATTTTTGGAGTACCTAAAGTAATGAGGTCATTTAGAGTATTAATACCATATTAAATTATCATTTACATTACATAGTTTCATTTTTATTTTTTTGTAAGTTCAAATCTCAGGTTTAAATATAAGATTTCACTCACATACTAAACTACACAATTAAAATTGTAAAATATTTAGATGTCTATTTGTGTGTTTGTTTTTCATGCAAAAACAGCTGAATTGATTTTTGTGAAATTTTGCTTGTGCCTTGCCATTGGTTCAACTGAAAATATAGGCTCTACATTGTAATGATAATTGGGATTATAATTGGAGCGGGGCAACTCAAAAACCAACACCAACATAGGGACTACAATTACCATCAGGGAGCAGAAATTCACTGGAGCTGACGTGAGGGTATTGTGAGTACTGGCCAAAGAGAAACTCATCTATGACCACAGGTACATGCAGCATTTTCTTAAGAGTTTCAACGTCTCACAATATTATAGTTTTTTGTCTCATCATAGGTTGTGTTTAGCAATACTGAATTTCATTCATTTATTTAAACAGATAGATAAATAGGCAAGGCAATACTATCTATTATACAAGAAAGTTTTGAATGATACTCTTACTCCCTACAGAATAACATTTCCCCAGTGTTTTGCAAAGTGAATGGTGGACTTTAAATTATTTGTCTGTATAGAAAATAATGGAGGCACTTGCAGCTGGACACATAGAAAGTATGTTTAATGTATTCTTTTGTCTGTCTCATTGGAAAGTACTGTGATATATAGAATAATGTAATTTATGAAGGAGGTGTTTAATCTTGTAGTATTTTAAAATATGATTAATTTGGTCAAATATGATTTTGTAAAACACATTGTTCGAATGGTATTATGTAGAGACAGTCATAATATACATACTGTAAATAATAAGTCAGAAAATGCCTTTTTAAACCTCCTGCATTTTGAATAAAGAAAAAATAAACACAAAATTATGGAAGTTGATATACCATGTCAAAGACAAGCCAAATTAGCAAATTTGTTCAACCATTATACTATTAAATATTTTTACACTTCAGGTATTTTTCTTATTTTTATTTATTTTTTTTTTTTGCCCTGATTATTTTTTTTTTCCAGTTCATTCAACTGTCTTCATATATCATACTCAAGAAAATATGAAGTGCTACTCGTACTTTTAAAATTCTGGAATGCCTATAATTACTGCATTGAAAGTTGTCATCAAGTTCATGCTAAATTGACTCATACAAGCTCTTATTTCAGTGCAATGCATTATGTGTCGACAACATGATGAGTAAGCAGACCTTTTTAGAACTGTTATAACAATGTGTTGTCAATTAACTTATCCTACAAAATATCCAGCTTTTTATTGTTAAATAATAAGAAACTTTTTATAATCTTGATTATTTTTAAGGCAAGCATACAGTATATACATGATGTACTGTACTATACCACATTTTAGCACTTTGTAGGATTTTGTTAAAAGCAGAATGGCATGGAATAGTCTGGTGGAAAAGCAAATATATAGATTTCTATTAAATTATTACATTCTTAACATTTAATTATTTTGAACAATGTTTTGAACATGTTACATATGTTAAGACTTTAGGGACTTTACAAACTTGACTTGATGTTTTTTGGAAGAAATAAGTGGATAGGACTGACAAGCTTTGTTGGGTTGAATGGCCCGTTCTTGTCCAGATTGTTCTAATGTATATAGAAATAAGCAGAAAGAGAAATTAACTATAATTTTTCCAGAATAAACAATACTCTGTTTAATGAAGAAATGTTGTTGAAAAAGACCAGCGACATGCATGAGGATACAGCCAGAGTTGACATTTCCAACAATTTACAAGAGCAATAACAAGAACATTTATTTATATAGCATATTTTCATACAAATGTTGTAGCTCAAAGTGCTTTACAAGATGAAGAAAGAAAAGTTTATATGAAACAAAAATAAGATTAGGCAATACTAAGCAACAAAGAATAAAGTAAGGTTAAATGGCTAGGAGGACAGAGAAAAAAAATCTGCAGGGGTTTCCAAGGCCAAGAGATCACCCAGTCTCCACTACCTAACATAAATTATCTAAATCAGTCCTTGTGGTTTTCAGGCTTTATGTGAAAGAATTTGATGATGATGGTCATGTGGACATCGGGGGTACTGCCTTCAATCCATCAATGCCAGAACTGCATGGTGCCTTGATCAGATGATGGTGGCACAGATCGCCACCACAGAAAAAAACGAAAAAGAACAGGAGAGAATAATTGGGATTAGTATGGATTACAGAGCCTTAATGAAAGTGATAATTCAATGCATATATAAATTTACAGGGGTACACTAAAATGTAGCTGTGAGAAAGCCATGTTAAAATAATAGGTTTTTTTTTAATGGTCCACCATATTAGCCTTCCAAATTTCTTTCAGTAAACTATTCCAGATTTTAGGTGTATAATAGCAGAGTAACAAATAGTTGTCTTTTTCTCATTTGTTACAGCAGACGAATTCTGTTTGCTGCAGAATCTAATCTTTTTTGAAACTAAACATTGTTTTATTTTTTCAAGGAATTAAATGGTAAGAATGTTTTTTTTTTATTTAGAATGTTAGGATGATATTTTTGAAATGCTTCTTCCCATAGCACCGTTTTTGTTAATTATGGGCAGTGCTGTTGTTTGCTGTTTGTGATGCAAGGTTGCCAGGCTATTGCTGGGCCGGACAGGTGATGTCTTTAACACAATGGTATAAAGGTAAGTGTCTTACAATTCTTAGCTGTCCAAGTTTTTGGATAAATCAAAATAAACCAAAAGTCCATTGTGTTACTATTATTAAGCTATCTTTGGTTACAAACTTTTCCATAACTTTGTTATGCATTTTGGCTTTGGCAATATGAAATATTTTGGTTATTGACTTGCTATGTTTCTCGTTCTACAATTTTATCATTTTAATATTTGTCATCCTTTTGGCTTAAATCTTGGTGAAATTCAAAAAGTAGACAAGAGTACAAGGAGATATGGTGTAAATTGAAGAGAGAGGTAGTGAAGGGTAAAGAAAAGATGTATGATGAGTTGTATGAGAGGTTGGACACTAAGGAACGAGCTGGGAAAGATGTGGAGACAGGTTAAGGTGATAAAGGATAAAGATAGACATGTATTCTCAAGCAAGGAGAGTGTACTGATGAATGAAGAGAATAAGAGAGAGAGAAGGTTGGATGATGTGGAGAGAGTGAATGAGGAATTGCAATGGATTAGCAAGGAGGAAGTAAGGACAGCTATGAAGAGGATGAAGAATGGGAAGGCTGTTGTCCAGGTGTACAAACCTGTGGAAGCATGAAGGTGTTTAGGAGAGATAACTGGAGGTTTTAACCAGACTGATTAACGCAATCTAGGAAATTGAGAAGATGCCTGAGGAGTGGAGAGAAGTGTACTAGTACCAATTTTTAAGAATAAGGAGAATGTGCAGATCTGTATTAAAACTGATGAGCCACAGCATGAAGTTATGGGGAAGAGTAGTGGAAGCTAGTTTAAGAAGGAAGGTGATGATTAGTGAGCAGCAGTACCGAGCTACAGGGAGTGTGGAAGAAAGGTGAAGAAGAAAGTGGAGGTGTGGTGGATTGGGTGGAGAAGAGTGTCAGGAATGATTTTTGACAGATGGGAACCAGCAGGAGTGAAAGGGAAGGTCCACAAGATATTAGTGAGATCAGCTATGTTATTTGGGCTGGAGATGGTGGCACTGACCAAAAAACAGGAGAGTGTTTGGTTGTGACAAGGATAAACAGGAGTAGAAATGAGTACATTAGAGGATCAGCTCATGTTGGGCAATAAAGAGACAAAGTCAGAAAGGTGAGATTGCTTCAGTTTGGACATGTGCAGAGGAGTGATGCTGGATATATTGGGAGAAGGCCATTAAGGATAGAGCTTCCAGGCAAGAGGAAAAGAGGAAGGCCTAAGAGAAGGTTTATGGATGTGGTGAGAGAGGACATACATGTGAGGGGTGTAATGGAGAAAGATCCAGAGGACAGGAAGATATGGAACAGATGACCTGCTGTGCAATGGGAATAACCAAAGGTAGTAGAAGAAGAAGAAGATAACAGCAATTACATAACAGTATAAAAAGTAATAAAACAACATTTATAGTTAAGTTTATTGACTTAGCAAATACTTTCATCAAGAGTGGCTTACAAAAGCGACCCACGTAATTGAGTTAACATCAGTCTGAAGACAAGTGTTACAGAGCAATGTTGCAAAATTGTAGAGTTCAGAACAAAATACAAGTTAGTCACAATTTAATCTAAAAGCTAACACCAGTTAGACAGAAATTCACCAAAAATAGAGTCTTCAAACATTTCTTAAACACATTAGGGGAGTTAGAATTTTGAGTGAAGTTAGGAAGCTCATTCCACCAGCCAGGAGCTACACATGAAGAGAGTGTGGATTGAGCTTTGATGTTATCCAGAGGTGTCATCTTCAGACACTGCCCTTCTTCAGACCTGTGGGGTTGAGAAGAAGCATAGGACCTTACAAGTGTCTCCATTTATATATAGGTGTTGACTTGACTACTTTGTAGGAAAGCATCAAGGACTTAAACTTAATATGTGCTGGTACAGGGAGTCCATAGAGTGACATGTGCTTTCCAGTGACTGGTTATACACCAGATGTGCTGCTGAATTTTGAGTCATCTGCAGCAGCTTGGTGACACACGGCAGTACTCCTGCCAGCAGAGAGTTGCAGTAGTCCAGATGTGAAAAGACCAAAGCCTGGACATGTAGTAGTGCTGCTGTAAAGGAAAAAAAGAAAAAACGTTTGAAAATGCCTGCCTGTTACACTAAAACATCTTGATCTCAGTTGTACCAGGACATTAAAATTAGAAAATGAAATCATATATATCATATATCGTATCATTTAACTATATTTTGTTCTCTGATAAGAGTTTACATATAAGAAATCATCTTTGAACCAGATATTTACTTTGAATATGATTAACTAATTTGGAACTTTACATGTACTTGATTGCATAATGGGTGTTACTAGAAAATACCATTTATCTGTATGCTGATTAGTGTAAATTTACAGTGTTATGCAGATGCACCTAATTGATAATACACTCTTCTCTTAGATTTCTTTAGTCTGCCAGGTTGCGTTGAACAAGAGCACATGGGACTACACTAGTTTTTGTAAATAAAGGACATCCATTGTAGAGTTCATGTGTAATGATGGCTCAAGATTCTTCTTTATCTATGAAGTATTGTTTGCAACACTGTATATTACAATAACATGCAAAGTAAATAAAAGCCTGGGGACAAAAAAACCCTGGCTTTAACACAATAGTAGTATTGTTGTTATGCAACCCCATTCTGTTATTTGGGGAATGCAACATTATATTGTGAACTTTTGCTTGTGGTTGCCACCTTGTTTGCTACCATGTGATAACAGAAAGTGTGTGTGATGTCATTATTCCCACAGTTAAAGGACAGTAATATGCACATTCAGCTTGTCCATTATTGTGAATTAAAACCATTAACGTTTTAAGTTAGAATTCTTTGTTAGTGGGCATCAAAATTCCGGGTACAAATTTAGACTTTGATTTGGGTTAGTTTTTAGAAATTTGACAAAAGATTTCTGATCACCAAGTTTTGACCTTGGCTTGTCATATGTTTGTGTTCCTTGTTCTTGATCCACTAATCTCCTTTCACTTTGTTTCCTTGACTCCCTGTTTCTGAACACTAACCTGCTTGACCATTCCTTTACATCTTTATATATAATACGCTACCATGGCTGTTTGTCTGTCCAGGATTTTAAATCTCCTTCAGCTCGCAAACTATTTGACCTACATTATTGACCTGAGATTTGGTCCACATATAATACGTGACGTTTACTGTCTGTTTTCAGGGTGATGATTGACCTCCAAGGTTATTCCCCTTTTTATTTTTATTTTATTTTACTGTAGAATCAACTCTTGGCAGCAGCCAGCAGGGCGGCCATGCGGCATATGTGTATGGGCACTGTTCTCATCCCTACCACCTTCGCCATCACTTCCCCCACCTCTTCATATCTTAAATCATTCCTGAGGCAGATTGAAGAAAAGTGAAAAATTAAAGAAAACGTAATTGCAACACAAACACTGACTTAATCAATTTTAACAATTAAAGATGTCGAAGAAGAAGCGGGCTGCTAGGATGGAGAAAAGAAGAGCTGCTCAGGAAATAGTAAGAACATCAACCTCTGAGCAAACTAATGCTAAACGAACAGAGAAAGAATATGAATGCTCAAATCAAGTGTAACATGTAGTGCGCCGTTACTGGTCTTAAATATTGAAAAAGTCTCTTTGGGTCTTTCATCTACTCTGTATGTATAAAATCCTAAGCCTAAAAGTGCAACGATTTTATGTGACTTTTTTGTCACACTTTAAATCGGGCTTATTTAAAATCCTACGTATATATGTTTGGTATCATTCTTTTCAGACTGTATCAAACATTAATGTGATGTTGTTAGATTTTCAGATTCTTATTCCGTTTTTAAATCATTAACTAAAAAATATCAAGAATTCACGCCCTGTAAGACAAGACTTTGTGCCAAAAGATTTAACCACGCCCGGGGAGTAGGACAACTGCTGTACAGGCTTTCAAATGTTCAATGCGCCGTGCAAGATGCAGAACACGTGGCATCGCAGCAGTAGCAATCCAGCAGCTGATCAAGCAAAGAGGAGGTAAAAAAAAAACTGTGTTTGTTTCCATTTGTATCACCGATTAAGATGGGGTTTCAGAGGAGCAACCACATCTTCTTGGGGTGCGTTCCCCTTCCTCTTCACAACGCACCTGGCACGGACATGAAGTGGCTGACGTGTAGCGCAGGCCGGTTGGGGCGTGGGGGGTTGTTGTGTCGGTTGGAGAATGAAGCGAGCAGGGTGGAACCTCCTAGTACTTCACAATCATTTCTCTCATTCACTCATGAGAACTGAATTTTTTTTTGTGCATTATACAGCTTTTCCCTTGTTCTTCTTTATCAGTTGATTAACCAGAGGGAAGTGCCCCTTCATTTCTGACTGCTTCTAAATTTCACGCTGAAATTGTCCTACAATTTATGATACATCCTGTTAAAGCTGATACACTACTCCTCAATTCAATTGACAATTAAAATTTTGTCTTAGTTCATTTTTTTTGAGACATTGTTGCATCTGCTCAAAATTTGCTGCACTAAATTCAACTTGACAGTTGCAACTTTTAAATAGGTGGTCTGCCAAAACACTAAGAAATCTAATCAAACTGATAACTCATCGGTAATATATACAGTATAAGCCTGTTTTGGAAAGAATTGTGAAATTATGATTATATGTTTCATGGAGAAGCATAATTAATAGTAATGTGTTCCTCCACCTTCTCCTAATGTTCTTCAGTACTTTGAATCGGCCTGTGGCAATGCTGCTAGTAGCCAAGTCCCAAGCTTGGGCACTTAAATATATACAAATATTTCCAAGTAATTTCACCCAAATTAAGTAAAAAACTATCAGGATGTAAAAGTTTTTTTTTTTTTTTAAAAGACTTGTTATATTTCTTAGATGCAAGTGAAGCGAGGGTCCCACTAATGTCACAGACTATAAGATGCAGTGATTATGCTATCATATAACAGCTATGAATGCATATGAAAAATGAACATTTGTAAATGTAAATACTATATCTGAAAAAACAAAAAAATGAAATCATTTGTTCTGTAAATGGTGGCTCTCTTTGCTTCAGCTTTTCCGTCTTATTGACATGGTATATTGATAGAGTGTCAGTTCATTTTATCCAGACTTCTCAGCCCTTTGTCTTCTCTGCAGAAATGTTTGTCTCCTTAGTAATTTGCAGCAACCTAGTTTGTCAGTGATGTAGTATTGCTGTTTTCCTGCAATCTTACATCGTGACAGTTTTAGAATTACAAGGCTTGATGGTTATTTTGTTGGTAATCTCAAAAAGGATGGTTTCTTGAACTTGTAAGGACACTTAGTTTTAGTTGCTTTTTTGTGCCTACTCTCCAACCTGCTTTTAAACAATAAAATGCTCCTTTAATCAACCATAATAATTTAAATTAAGATACAACAAATATATATTTTTTTAATTTAAATAAGGCATATAACATTTTGCTATGTTGATTACCACAGGAGATTAAGAACACAGTCCTAAAATATGTAATGTGGTACAAATATAATTATTGACTTACTGATAAGAAAAATATTTACTTTCTTTGCTAATTGTAAATCATTTTCTTGTTCAAAGTGCACAAGTGGCCAAATTACAGTTTATTGCTCATTGTAGTTAAAAGTTACTGTAATATTTGAGTTAACATGACTGTTATTAGTCAACTTCAGCAAGTAGTCAGAGGTTAATTAGGATTTACTAGTGTGTGCTTTATAATAAAACATCAAAGGTTAAGTGACATTTTCTTAGTGTGGACCTTAAAATATACCTGAGGTAGTTAACTGTTCATGTGTTAAATATAATGTAAATCTGGCCCTGTAGTATGAAATGCATACATACACAGCATATGTATGTGAAAAAAAAAGTATTGTTTTCTCTTATTCCAGTGTCCTGCAGTTGTTCAGTGGCTGCAGGAATTTGTCATAACTGCCAGTAGATAGGGTTAATTTCACTGAAGCTTGTGAGGAACAGCAAGAGAAAAAGAAAATAAGCACTTTCCTATATTTCCATTTTTTAGCATGACTCTGGAGAGAAAGAGAAAAAAGGGAAAGAAAACTGCATTTTTTTGTTTCATAAATCTTAATAAATGAGAGCCACTTAAGTGAGTCCCCTGCTACAGCAATTCTAACAAAAGTATTAAAAATACTTATCCAGTATGTAGTGCCTACAAAAACATTCACCCCTTGTTTTCACATTTTATTGTTATACAACATTGTTTACAAGTGAAGCAGATTTTTTAATGGCAAAGCGATAACAGACCTCTAAATTAAATATATCAATTATTTTACATTTTATATCTATAAGTATTGGCCCCCACACCTAAATCATCACCAGTACAGTCAATTGGTTTTTCAAGTCCAATCATTAGTTCAATGGAGATCTTCTCTGGAAGGGCAGACTTGAGGTGAGATAGTATGGTGGCTTAATCTACACACTGAAAACAAAATAACACTCCAAGAAACTCTTTGAAAAAGCACGTTAGGGGATGGAGAAAAGAAAACCTCCAGGACACCGAATACCCTTTAGAATCCTTTTAAATCAGTCATTAAGAAATGGAAAGGGAATGGCACAGCTGGAAATCTGCTGAAGTAGCCTGTCCACAACAACTCTCTGCACATGCAAGAAGAAGAATAGTGAGGGATGCCACCAAGAGACTTATGAGAACTCTGAAGGATTTACAAGCTACCAGAGATGCCTCTGAAGGGACTGTGCAAACAAAAAACGTTGCCCGGATACTTCTCCAGTCACAGCCTTATGGCAGAGTGGCAAAGAGAAAACCACTCTTAAAACAAAAAATGAACGTGACATCTTGGCTGGAGTTTTCCAGAATGCACAGCTTGAAGAAGGTCCTATCATCTGATGAGACCAAAACTGATATTAAATTCGTTGTTTGTTTGAAGCCAGACACTGCACATTATCAACAACTCCAGGAAGCATGATGTGGCAGCATCTGATGCAGGCCCTGGAAGTTCTGGTAAGGGTTGAAGGTAAAATGAATGCAGCAAAATACGAAGAAATTCTGGCGGAAATCCTGAGGCAATCTGTAAGGAACCTGCACCTTTGGAGGAGATTTGTTTTCCAGAAAGACAACCCCAAGCAGAAGCCAAAGCTACACACGAATTGCTTAAAAACAATATTAATGTCCTGGGGTGACTGAGAGAGTCCAGATCCAAATTGAGAATTTGTGGCAGAACTTGAAGAGGGCTGTTCACTTCTGATCCCCATGCAACCCAATAGAGCTTGAATAGTTTTTCATAGAAAAATGTAGAAAATGGCAGTGTCCAGATGTGCAGTGTTGATATAGTATGAGGCACCTGTGCATATAGACTCAAGACTGCCTTCCTTCAGCACCTGCAGGGAACCCACAAGCCCTGCTCTTGTTTCCTGCCAGTGTGCTTTGGCCAACAGCGGGAGGACATCTTGAGCAGTAGATCACTCCTGCACTGGTTAAGTTCAAATGGAGCCAGTTTGATTCCCATCTTGCTGCCTGCCATCCGCTCCTCTTTGGGACCCTCATCTCTACTCTGTTTCCTGCCAAGACTCCTTATATACAGTATACAGATAGGGATGCAGTTGTGCTGATGACAGACCCTGGAGCACTAATAAGGTAATTGACTGAAGCGCTCATGAATGCACATTCAGCAAGAGCACCTGGAGCTGCTCCACCACACTACCGGCACACCCCTTCTATGTCCAAGTGCCTTTAATAAATTATTTATTTAAGATACATCACCATGGCACTCCCTGTGGTCTGAAGTAGAATCAGGATCTGGATTTCGTTTTTCATTCGCAGAACATCAGAGACTGATTTCCAGCACGTGTTCACTTTAAATTAGATCAAAGCAGAAAGTGCTATACAACAAATAATCAGTTATGCAAATAATCAGTCCAACTGTATAATTGACAACTTATTAATAGAAAGGTTAAAAATCTGACACAGTAACTAAAATGAATTTATGAAAACAACAAAGTAAACAGGCTAGAACTGCTGGAAGACAGGCTTACAGATCTTCTACGTTTTGTACATTCAAACTCATCCGTTTTATAAACCATGAGTACAGTGACAAGTCAAGTAAAATGACACCTTTTATTAAATTTTTATATTATAATATTTATTAAAAAAATTACAATATGCAAGCTTTCGAGGCAACTCAGGCCCCTTCTTCAGGAACTCTAGTACTACAATCTGCGAGTGATAAACTGCAGCTTTGCATCCATGAAAACACACCAGGGTTAATATGTACATTTTAGAATGAGTTTTGGAAAATATTAAAAACAGTAGCATATCCTTCTATATAACCACAAATGATTCCCTGTAACATTAGCATCAATTAGAGACCAAACAAGCTTATGGAAGTATTTCACATTGCATATGAATTCTTAAATGAATTCCAGTAAACTTAAGGCTGGATGATTGACCATTTTATTGGCAGACATTTAGCAGCTGTGTTTTCGTAAGATGAAGGCTATTCTCTCTTTTCATGAGTAAACAGCAGTTCATAGCTGATGCAAATAAAATGTCCTAAACTATCCTCACTCGGGATCCATTTCACTTAGCATGGGGTAAGGGGTTTAGCACCATGGAGTTAACAGATTGCTGTTTCTGTACTGAACAGTGATGTTTATGGTTTAATCTGTTACATTTGTAAAATATTCAATAAGCCATTTATCTGACAAAGTAAAATGTATCACAATATCAGTTAACAAAATAAAATTTCTCACTGTTGTAAAAACATCACCGATACAGTCTGCATGTTTAAAAGGAATGTTAGTTGGATCTGTATAAACACACACTGGACAGCCAGTGCACCTTCTATGACCAACAAAGAAAATCCTGAATGACTACATGTGGGTAGAGGTAGCATTTACTCAGAAGGAGAACAGTACTTCTATTTATTATAGGTATATGCATACTACATAATAACAACAAACATGATGATGTTACAGATAAAAAAGTATCTCTTAATTCTAACTATGAATATATATTGCTTAAAATAAACTATTTTCAGAAACAAACTAAAATGATAAGAGCAAGGTTAATGATTACAAATATTTTTCCTGCTTCATTTTAGTTGAATAGTTTTAAAGACTGCCTGATGTTTGTACAGTATAAAGGTTAAGACTTTAACACTAGAATTACCAAAGCCTGCAAAAAAACTTGTAATTCCAGCCCACCTTAAATCTCTTCACATCTCTCCATCAGCGTCTTTTGTGTTGTAAATGTATCAATAAGCAAAAGCAGCAAGCAGCCTACTATCCCATCTTCCCACCCACCACAGCAGTTCAATTCAGAAACATTTTTCATGTTTTAGTAATAATTGACAAAATGTAGACATGAAGTGAATAATGTCAAGCCTGAAGTTCAAATGTCAAACTAACACTTTCACAAAAGGTACAAGTATAACAAAACAAAATGCACTTTTATTGAAGAATATAACTGCATAAAACGATCTCACATTAGAGTGCGACATTGACACCCCTTTAATAAGACCACTTTGGTGGTACAACAGTGAAAACTGCTGACTGGTAATCAGAAGGTCACCAGTTTGACCCCAGACGCCTCTGTTTTGATAAGTGAGCTGCTCTTATTCTTACTATTATAGAATAAAAACATACATTTGATTTGAGTCTGTAACCGCCAGTGTAAATTAACTGAACTTGTAAAGGTTAGCATTTTTTTTTTATTCAGTTTTATTCTCTCAGTCATTCATGCTCCCCCCATCTGACACTGCTGTTTTCACATAAAGACGTGCTATAACAGAGGTGAACTCAGATGATGATGAGGATTCTACATTGGAAAAAGAATGCATGTTGCACTTTTGCCACTGCTGTACTTTGTATATAAAAGTCAGATCAAATGTTATTTATCTTGCATTCAATCTGGCTTTTATATACAAAGTACAACAACTGCAAAAGTGCAACGGCAGCTTCCACCTGCAGCTATAGACTCTTCAGTATGTGCGTGACTCTCCATGCTAGTGTTTAGATCTGGACGGTGTATGTGCCCAAAAAAGAAGTCTGACTGTATTCTCGTTTCATTGCTTCAGTGCTGAAGCTGTCAGCATACACTTTCTGTGGCATTACATATGTATTTTTTGAGCATGCCTATGTCGATCAAACACAGGAAGATCTGCAGTTTACTTGTGACTTTATGCTGTAGGAAGATAAGTAAATAAATCAAGGTAAATAGGTAAATAACATTTGATCTGGCTTTTATATACAAAGTACAGCGACTGTAAAAGTGTGACGTGCATTCTTTTTCCAATGTAGAACAATTATCACCCAAATTGCGATATATTGGCATGGTGGCGCAGTGGGTAGTGCTGCTGCCTCGCAGTTAGGAGTAGCTTTCTGGGTCCACACTGCATGGAGTTTGCATGTTCTCCCCGTGTCTGCGTGGGTTTCCTCCGGGTATTCTGGTTTCCTCCCACAGTCCAAAAACATGCAGGTTAGGTGCATTGGCGATCCTAAATTGTCCCTAGTGTGTGTATGTGTGTGTGCACTCAGCAGTAGGCTGGCGCCCTGCCTGGGGTTTGTTCCCTGCCTTGTGCCCTATGTTGGCTGGGATTGGCTCCAGCAGACCCCCGTGACCCCGTAGCGGGTTGGATAATGGATGGATGGATAATGATATATTATTTGTCCTATACAACTCTAAGCAACTCACGGGCAGGTGAACAGACTTGAGCTGAGAGAACTTTGTGCCCTTTCTGCGTTGGTGGGGGGATGAGATAGCAGGCTGTAGCTAAAGTCACTTCAGTACACGAGCAATTCGCCACACTAGTGTTTAGATCTGACGGCACCGTGCTGATGGTGTATGTGCCCAAACTTTACACCTGCTGTTACAGATTGAAATCAAAGGCTTCTTATTTTTGTTTTTAGTTTCCCCTCAAGCTGCATAGATGATTATCTATCCTACTGTAAACTGTTGTTCCACAAGGGCAAAGGGTGGACCATAACCTGGAAGACAGGCAATCAAAGTGACGAAACCTGAAACATAAACCTAAAAGTCAACAAAACCAGGCAAAAAAGAAATCAGAGAACCAGAAACATATGAACAAACTGATTTTGTTTTCTTTTGGTCAGATATCCGCAAATACACTTTGTAACCTGGCATTTGTTCGTTCTGATGTTCGTGTCACACAAAGAGGCAGCTCCCAAGCAAAACAATATAGGATTATGGAAAAAAGCATTTAAGTATCTAAACATACTAAAACAATTTGAAAAACTGAAGTCAGGAATGGCTACAGCAACCTCAAAATACAGCTAAACAATTCCTGTGAAAAAATAATAGAAAATAATAAAGCATAAGCAATCATGATAGGAAATTATGCAAGGTGATCACTGTGTAAGGTTTTCCCAGTAATTCAATCTTTCTCTGTAATAAAAATCACATTACACCTGAATTGTGTCATTACAATTTTTCCAAGAAGGGTTACTTAAATATAACATTTTTGATGAACTAAAGAATGGGATGTAGATACAGGGGAAGATGGAGAGCTTACAGAGATAAAACAAGATCCCAGACAAGAGTGTGGCTGTTACAATATTGCAAAAACAAGAGAATCAATATGTAACACGGGCTATGAAGTTATAGAATATGCAACTTACATATCACTTCAGCTTTTTCAAAGTATCATAAATGTTGAGGCGAGTGGCTGGGGGTGGCACCCAGCTGGGACGCCCAGGAGGACCGGAGGAGGGCTTATGCCTCCTCCAGACCACGAGGGAGCGACCGCACTGGTGGCGGGAGGCACCTGCAGCACATCCGGGTGATTATAAAAGGGGGCGCCTCCCTCGATTGGTGGCTGAAGTCGGGAGAGGAGAAGGGCAGAGCACGGGAGGAGAGGAAAAGAGGAGGCCTGAAGAGAGTGAGGCATATTGTTGAGGCCTGGACTTTGGGGGAGTTTGGGGATGTGTGTGCACTTGAATATATTAGCAAATATAGGTGAAAAAATATGGGTGAATTAAAACCATGTCTACCTGTCTGTGTCCGGGCCACTTACCACAATGTCTTCAAATTAACAGCTACTAAATAGAAAATTAAAAAAGAAATAAACAGAGCTCAATAGCATATACAAAATGACCAGCCCTAGTCCAAAATGCCTGCATCCAGAAGTATTTCAGATTTTGATATTTTCTGAAATGGAAGGATCCACAAATACTATAATTAGTCCGGCACATTGCCTAGAGAAATAATGTTGACAATTTTAACTACAGATTTGTTTACTGTTTCAGATTTACAGTAGCTTGAGAGATGTCATTTCTGCTAGTATATTTTGTATTTTGCATATCTGATTCCTGCTCCTATTGGCAAAGCAGATCCTCAGTAGTCAGCAAAAGCCACTGAAATGGTAGTGTGTGTATGGTAGTGTGCTTATGCCTGCCTCTACAAACAGCGGCATGCTAGTCTGAGTGAATCTCTCTCACATGTCACACACACCCTTTGGAGAATCAACTTTTTGAAGAAGTCAGCCAGAGCACACTGGAAGGTAAGATGAAACAATGTATGTGTTTAAAGGGATTTTTCATTGACTTTAATATCATTTATCAGCCATACAGTTGGTAAGATGAAGGGTGACAAAATTTTTGAATTGTTCTGTGTTTACCTTTGTCAAATTCTTCAGTTTTGTGGTTACAGTGAACCACATGTTATTTAAGTCAGAGCTTCCTTAGACCATACTTAAATAATTCTTGAATAAATGTATTAATTTATTATTGCTTTAGAAACACTTTTTAGATTAATGCAACGCAAAAAACAATTTTAATTGGTTCATATTTTTTTGTTGTCACAAAAAAACAGTCCAATTCATATTTAGAATATACCAAGAATTATTACATTATTTTGACGAAAAGAAAATTAATTTGTGATGTGCAGTATAGTGTAGGATGTAAATTATTTACGAGTTTGCCTCAAGGTCTATACTTTAACATGCTTTTCAGTGTGTCATTGGATTAACTCAAAACATGATGATTAGGTTTAAAACAGATATTTACAACACTGTTTTATGTAGTTCTGAAAGAAAACTATTTTACAGATCCTTAAATAAATCCTAATCCAATATGTAAAACACCAAGATCATAACATCATATTCCCTTAGGTATTTATGTTAAAGTAATTATAGTTTTAATGCCTGAAATTGCTACGGTTGCCTAGAGCATTTTTTAGATGTGTTTAAAATTCACAGCAGGGCACAAAAAAGTGAAATTAAAAGAGCTACATATATTTCATATGGTTGTGCGAAGTTGATGGGATTAATATTCAGAATGTGCTGAATGTTGAAAAATCATTAGTTACACCTTTTCAACATTTTGTATGTACACAATTATGGATAAACTACAAACTGCTTTAAACATGCTATTTTGTGCATATAAAAGCAATAATATTTCAATAAAACATATTAGTATTTTCTATTTTGAGTGAATGCTTAGAATCACTTTAAATCACAGCATGGCTAATCTGAAAATAGGCAGACATAAATCATTTCCATTACTCTGTGTTATGGGAAAATGTCTAAAGTAAATGAAAATAATGTACGCCTATCATTTAATCTTTTTTCTCATGCATATGAAATACAAGTATCCCAGTGCAGAGTCACAACATTGGATCTAAGACAGCACCAGCCCTCATTTGGATGTCAGTCTATCCTAAGTGTAGATGAATTGATTTTATGTTATACTGTATGTCATATTCTTTCAATTGAAAAGGCATTATAGACCATGTTTTTAGGTTATTATTTCTTTATTTTTAAATTGTAGGTTATTTTCTTATACTTAAAATTTGACTTCATTAAAAAAAGCAGCCAACTAAGCAAACCAGATTAAAGAGGAAGTGAAAGCAGAGGTAGCAGACAGAAGGCTAAACTAGCAAAAATGAAACTCACCAGTGTAATAACTGTAATCTAGCAAAGATGAAAGGTTAACAGGTAAATTGGTCATTTTCTGGACTGTCCATGTGCATAAAAATGTAGCTCTTTACCATTGGTTATCTTTGTGCATGCTCACTTCATGGGCAAAACTAAGGGCTAGGGTTATTCATCTTGGCCCTGACGAACTTTAAAAAAGTCATCAGCGTAAAGTGAAGGTTTTTTTTATATATCTATCTTCTATTATTGGAGAGAAGAACTAGGAAGGGGAAGAAAAAGAAAGAACATAGCCCTCAACAATGTGACCTTAAGAAAGTGAATATCACCACATTTAAATGTGTCAACCCAACTCATCAATTTCAGCTCCTCAGATAGCAAGGTTGTATAAATGATTTGCCACACCTTTTAATATTGCTTCTGCTGTTTGGTCTATTAAGAATTTTTCATTTTTAATTACTAAATGCAAGTTTATTGCCTGCTCTCCTTGCATGCATTTAGTAATTGGTCTATCCTGCTGTCTGGGGTATAAATGAATAAAGGAGGAGATGTCCTCTAATAACAGATGTGAAGTACGGTAGCAGTCAATTCTGGGTGTAGTTTAGATCTGTAGTCCCAGTGCCCCATGCATTCCACGCTTCCATCCTTCCAGGCTAGGTAAGTGAGAACAAGGATAAGAGAACAAGAGTCGGGGTGATGGACATACAGGTGGACCTACATAACAAAGAATCTGGGCATTGGAATAAAAGTACAGTGATCCCTCGCTATATCGCGCTTCAACTTTCATGGCTTCACTCCATTGCGGATTTTAAATGTAAGCATATCTAAATATATATCATGGATTTTTCGCTAGTTTGCGGATTTCTGCGGACAATGGGTCTTTTAATTTATGGTACATGATTCCTCAGTTTGTTTGCCCAGTTGATTTCATACAAGGGACGCTATTGGCGGATGGCTTAGAAGCTACCCAATCAGACCATGTATTGTGTATTAACTAAAACTCCTCAATGATATATGATATGCTTCCCACGTGGTGCTTGATTGTTTGCTTTTCTCTGTCTCTCTCACTCTCTCTGACATTCTCTGCACCTGACGGAGGGGGTGTGAGCAGAGGGGCTGTTTGCACAGAGGCTGTTTGCCTAGAGGATACTGACTCTCCTATAAAAAATGCTGTTTTATCGCGGTGCTTCGGCATACATACAAAAGCACATATTGATTTTTTGATTGTTTGCTTTTCTCTCGCTCTCTCTCTCTTTCTCTCTGACATTCTCTGCTCCTGACATGCATTCCTTTGAAGAGAAGATTTATTTGCATTCTTTTAATTGTGAGAAAGAACTGTCATCTCTGTCTTGTCATGGTGCACAGCTACTCCAAAACTCTTCCATGATTAAACATTTTGGTATAGTCGGCAGGATAACAAATTTGGAGTATACCCTAGATTAGAAAAGTAGACACAGTACTGTCTGAACCCATAATGAAATCAGCTGCTGTCCAGTGAGGTAGTTGATGAAGGCAGGAATGGGGGCTAAGAAAGAAAGGCTTCTCATATTGGCCTCAAGAAGGGAAAATGACAAATGCTATGTAGGTGTTAGAATAGGAAATATAGAGAATAGTGTCAAACATTGAGAGAAGAAAATAAAAGCAGTACAAGATATCAGTGCATGAAAAGATGCACTGACTGAAGTGAAAATTGATATTGTGTTGATGTGTGAGTATTTAAAGTTTATGCTTAACAGCTACAGTAACTGGCAGGAAAAAATACAAAGCACTGGCATGTACAATAACCATAGTAAAGACTAACAATACACAAGAAAAAGAAAAAAGAAGCATAATCAATCTATGGTAAAAATGAGAGCAATGTCAGAAACTAACTGAGGAGTTGCCAGAGGATAGCAAAAGCGCCACAATCACAGGGTGCCTTTTGACTGGCCGTCGATAGCATACCTTGGCGAACACATTTTGTTACGTTTTTAGACTTGTAATATGGTCAGCAAGAAAAGCGGAGCCCTTTATGTTGAATACTGCAGAGGCAGGAAGCCTGAGGTTTAGAGGCTTTTGCCTTACCCAACAACGATGGATGGATTTAAAGGCAGAAGTCTACGTGACCATCATCATCATCAAGCCCTTCCGTGAGAACCCTAAATCCAAAGAGGACTGTTTCATTTATGTTAGGTAGAATGCCCAGAGGGGACTGGGCGGTCTCATGGTCTGGAATCCCTACAGATTTTATTTTTTCTCCAGCCATCTGGAGTTTTTGTTTTTCTGTCCCCCCTGGCCATTGAACCTTACTCTTATTCGATGTTAATTAATGTTGATTTATTTTGTTTTCTTATTGTGTCTTTTATTTTTCTATTATTTATTATGTAAACACTTTGAGCTACTGTTTGTATGAAAATGTGCTATATAAATAAATGTTGTTGTTGTTGTTGTTACCCTCCGCTACACAGATATGCTGGATCTTGTTAATAGCTTTAGAACAGAAGTATCAGGAAAGCAAAGCAGAGTTGTATGAGTTAACAAGAAATATACAAATTTAGTGAAAGAATGTTAAAAGTGCAGGGCTGAAGTAAGTGTCAAATGAGAAAAAGAAATAGAAAATAATAGCTGGATAATGGCAGCAGAGACGAATGTTATATAGTGGAAACTGTGAATGCCCTCTGTGAAAGTTCGAGTTTTGAAAGTGGGTTCTTGGAACCTGGAGAAATGTTAGGAAACATTTGCCCTTTTGTGTTTTCTATAATCTGACAATTGAACTGACAGCTGGCTCACTGACACTACAGAGGAATAAAGCCAAAGTTCTTATATAGCCCTCTGTATAACATTTTGTAACTGCAAAGATTTTAACTGAGAGTAATATACAGTAAATGTATTGCAGGCTTTGTGGAGAAGGCAATCAGAGGAGGTGGAGAAAGTGAAAGTGCTAGCTAAATGAGATAAGGAAACATCAGGATATTTTGGTTTGTAAAGCTGCCATAAAAAATAGGGACCTGTGGTGATTAAAAGCCAGATGAAGAAAGTAATATAACAACGTCTTTTGTGTATCATAAACTGTGTATGTGGCTGTTTCAAAGTGCTACAAGCATACAGATAACTCAAGGTATGCTAGTGCATAAAATGTCACAGAATGAGACACATTTCACAGTTTTACAAGAAGAAGAGTATGCACACAGTGCTATGGATGCTGCATATCCTGCATCATGCCTGAGCTGCACGTTTAGTGGAACAGTGTACGGACTGTTAAAACAGCAGTTGAAAACATTTAGCCAGCTGCAACAGGCCTTGTTCAGCTGGGGCAATCGACTTTTAGGAGGGAAGCATACCAATGGCACAACTTTTAGTGTCACCAAAAATAAGCTGATAGTACATTGAAACATTTAGCAATTTCTGATCCACTAGAACACATTTGTGGAGCCAATATTTGGACATTGAGATAGATAGATAGATAGATAGATAGATAGATAGATAGATAGATAGATAGATAGATAGATAGATAGATAGATAGATAGCAATAATTTCTCATAATCTCATATCTCATTCACAACAGAACATAGAAAATGCATCCGATGTTGAAAGTGAGACATTTTACTATTTCATGAAAAATATTGGCACATTTTGGATTTAATGGCAGTAACATATCTCAAAAAAGTTGGGATGGGGGCAACAAAACACTAGAAAAATAAGTGGTCTAAACAGAAACAGTTGGAGGAACATTTTGCAACTAATCAGGTTAATTGGAAACATGATTGGGTATAAGAAGAGCATCTTAGAGAGGCAGAGTCTCTCAGAAGTAAAGATGGGCAGAGGTTCACCAATCTTCAAAAAACTGCATCTATTGTGGAACAATTTCAGAATATTGTTCTTCAATGTTAAATTGTGAAAACATTGAATATCTCATCATCTTTAGTACATACAGTAATTTCATGAAAAGATTTGAGAGTCTGGAGAAATCTCTGTGTGCACAGGATAAGACCGAACATCAATATTGGATGCCCGTGACCTTCAGGCCCTCAGGCTGCACTGCATTAAAAACAGTCCTGATTCTGTCATGGAAATCAATGAATAGATTCAGGAACACTACCAGAAATTATTGTCTATGAACACAATTTGGCGTGCCATCCACAAATGCAGGTTAAAGCTCTATCATGCAAAGAAGAAGCCATATGTGAACATAATCCAGACACGGCACCATCTTCTCTGGCCCAAAGCTCATTTAAAATGGACTGAGGCAAAGTAGAAAAACTGTTCTGTGGTCAGACAAATCGAAATTTGAACACTGCGTTCTCTGGACTAAAGAGGAGCGGGACCATCCAGCTTGATATCAGTGCTCATTTCAAAAGCCTGCATCTCTGATGGTATGGGGGTACAACATTAATGCCCATGGAATTGGCAGCTTGCACACCTGGAAAGGCACCATCAATGCTGAAAGGTATATACAGGTTTTAGAGCAACATATGCTCCCATCCAGATTACATCTTTTTCAGGGACAACCTTGCATATTCCAATAAGACAATGCTAAAGAGTCCAGGAGCTGAACTGCCTGCCTGCAGTCCAAACCTTTTACCAATTGAAAAAATGAAATGGAAAATACGACAAAGAAGAACCAGCACAGTTGATCATCTAGAATCTTATATCAGACAAAAATGGTACAACATTCCTCTCCCAAAAGTCCAGCAACTGGTCCCCTCAGTTCCCAAACATTTACAGACTGTTGTTAAAAGAAGAGGAGATGCTACACAGTGGTAAGCATGGCCCTGTCCCAACTTTTTTGAGACGTGTTGCTGGTATTAAGTTCAAAATGACCTTATTCTTTTCTTAAATTGGCACATTTTCTCATTAACATTTGATATGTTTTCTGTGTTCTCTGTTCTGTGTCATCAGTTTATGACATTTGCAAATCACTGCATTCTGTTTTTATTTACATTTTACACAATGTTCCAACTTTTTTGAAATTGGGGTTGTAGATAGAGATTTGTTCCCAGGGGGAAATATGGCAATTTGACTGGTTATAAACTTCTTGTTTGAGTAGAGAGCTGAACCTAAGGTTAAACAGAGACTTGCCTGACACAGCTGTGATATCATGAGCTTCAGATCAGTGTTGAGTTATGCTAACCCACTGCAGGAGGAAGCAGGAGAACAGGTTAGTGCCCGGAAGCAAAATGTGGACCTTGACACCAAGCCAACATACAAAGAAATAAAAGATAATAACCACTGAACGAGAAGACACAAGACTGAAAATGATTGATTGATTGAAAGAAATTGTCTTATCATCTTCCCCTTTACAGACTTGTCCACAGGGCAGACTGAAAGGTCCAGAACAAAAAAAGAAGAAAACCTTGAAGCCAAGAAACAAAGGAGGCCTATCAGAGGTCCACAGGAGTGCAATTTCACAGCTTTAGACCAGTATTGAGTACAGGGCATATTAAATTATATTATTCGGTATAGTAGGGATCGTGAGTGTAGAAATTTTATGTAATTTGGACCTGATTAAAGCTTCAGAATATTTCATTATGGACTACCTGTTAAGTGCATAGAACAGTAAAAGATTATCTAGGGATGTCAGTTATTTATGTAGAAAGTGGTGTCCTTGCCAAATGATGAGTGTCCAAAAAGATACACAGATTTAGAGAAACAAGTAAAGAATCACCAGTGTATGGTTAAGTGTATGGGTGCAAGTAGAAGATGGGGATTCATCACACACTAGTCTAAATCCATTCTAGGACCTTCACAGTTTTCAAAAACGTCATGGCCATCTACTGATTTTGCTAATTGACAGACTGTGGAAACTATATAAACCATTTAGAATTACCAAACGTCTAAGCTACTGAACAGGTGCATTTAAATATTTTTCTGAGCTGGAAGTGCTTCTGTTCTTCCTTCCATATGGCTTGCTTGCACTACCAGGTGTGATGGAGAATCCCAATTCTTTAATTAGCCAGGAAGTACTTTGGGGCTTCCATCCTCATGACTTCCTAGTACTTCCGGGCTGCAAGGGAAGCATGATTCCCCAGGTACTTTCACAGCTCCCCCTTGCGGCACCGACGGCACCCAACATGGCTGAGAAACCGGACTCAAAGTCCCAGGATGCCCTGTGGGAATCTGGGGCAGTGCTACGCTCCAGGGAAGCTGCCATCTACCATTTTGGGGGAGGCAGTGTCTTGGAAAAGCTCCCTTCTCCCATCCTTCCATCCTTTGGGTGTCCCCGCCGGGTTGAGCTGCAGGCCGTCCCTCACAACAGGTTTATAGTGTATTTCAGAAAATTGCATAAAAATGAGGAAAACAAAGAGGAGAAGCCTTTGAGATAACTAAAATTCTTTGATAGGATTAGGAAGAATAGCTTTAGGGCTAATTAAGCCTATTAACTGATATATTGCAAAGTGTTGGAGATTTTCGAAGAAGATGCAGCTTGTTAAAATGTAGACTAATGGGCTCTGGTAATTGGTAGACAAGCCTGATTAGGAGAAACACAGAAGCCCTGGTTCATTTGGCAGCCATAGCACAAGAACCTTTATTTATTTACTTACTTCCTTCGGCATAAAGTCACAAGTAGACTGCAGAGCTTCCTGTTTTTGATAGACAAGAGCATGCTCAAAAAACGTGTGTAATGCCAGGAAAAGTGCCTGCTGACTCTTTAGTATGCAAACAATGGTACGGGAATGCAGTTAGACTTTTTTTTGGGCAAATGCACCATCCAGATCTAAACACTAGCGTGGAGAGTCGCTTGCATACTGAAGAGTCTAGAGCTGCAGGTGGAAGCTGCAATCACTGTACTTTGTATATAAGAGCCAGATCGAATGTTATTTACTTATTTACCTTTATTTATTTACTTACCACCTTCAGAGTAAAGTCACAAGTAGACTGCAGAGCTTCCCGTGTACATATACAAAGTACACTGACGGCAAAAGTGCGACGTGCATTCTTTCTCCGATGTAGAACCATCAGTATTTTTCACCTCTGTTATAGCGCGTCTTTATGTGAAAACAGCAGTGTCAGATGGGGAGGGGGGGTTGGATTGTAAACGCGACTGAGAGAATAAAACTGAATAAAAAAAAAAAACAAAGCTAACCTTCATAAGTATAATACATTTACACCGGCTATTACAGACTGAAATCAAATGTATGTTTTTATTCTAAGATAGTAAGAATAAGAGCAGCTCACTTCTCAAAATGGACTCGTCCGGGGTCGAACCCGTGAAGTCTTGATTACCAGTCAACAGCTGATACCGTTGCACCACCAAAGTGGTCGTAGCAAATGCGTGTCAGTGTCGCACCCTAACGCGGGTTCTTTTTCTGCAGTTATATTCTTGAATAGAAATGCACTTCTTCTGTTATATTTGAACCTTTTGTGAAAGTGTTTACAGTATTTGATATATGGAATTCAGCATTCACACATTATACACTTCATGTCTACATTTTGTCAATTATTACTAAAACATGAAAAACGTTTCTCTTTTAATGATGTTTTACAGAGATTGTTGTAGACACAGAACACACATGAAATGCATGTGTATAATAATGATATAGTATTTATAAAAGGTGTCATTTTGCTTGACTTCTCACTCTATACAACTCTAAGCACCTGACACGCAGGGAAACAGACTTGAGCTGAGAAAACTGTGTGGGGGATGTGATAGCAGACTACTTGCTGCTTATCAACACATTTACAGGACAAAAGACACTGATGGAGAGGTACAAAGTTTTTTCGTAGGCTCTGGTAATTCTAGTGTTAATGAAAGTGATTAGATTAAAATCACTTCCAGATACAAAATCAGGGTCTGCTCACAGGTGAGTGATTCTGTCCATCCCAGTTGTCTTTCCTGGAATTATATATTGTTGCTCTTCCTTGAGTCCATTTCACTCCTTCTGACTGAAGACGTTTGCAGAGAGGCCTCTGAAGAGATGTCAGTTCCACTCTAATGTACACTTTTGTTATCAGATAAAGTACCTGGTACCTCGAAGGTCCTGGTAAAGACTGGAGTTCAGTCACTTAGTTTAGAATGTAAGTGGGGGAAGGTGAAGCTGGAAGACTGCTAAATCTGCTGTCTTAATACGCCTAGAAGAATCAACAATGCCCAATTGTTTTCCACATAAGTGTTTCTTTTGGACTTCTTAACATTTTGTTCATCTTAACAAACTTGATTTATTTATTATTAATTTGTAATATGATTTTGTTTACATTATGGGTGCCACAATTTTGTAGCTTCATAGTTACTATGAGGGTCTCAGTTGCTTTGCTGCATCCCCTATAAGTTGCACCCACTAGCTTAGCACAAAATTCATGGGCCAACCTACAATAGCGGAGAAGGGGTCCCATCCCTAAAAGAAAAGCATTTCCAATAGAACCCCCGATAACACTGCCATATTTGGCATTTTCACATATTTCATATTTTTTGGATACTCTTTCTGAGCATAAAACAGCCAATGTCTGAAGAAGCTGAAGTCTTTTAAGGCTACGTTCACGCTAAAATGGACTATATTCTCATATCAGATATTTTTTTTAACTGCTGAAATTAATTTTGTGACTGATCCAAATCTAATTTGAGCATGTGCAAAATAAATTAACTGCTTTTGTTAGACAAATAATGGTTACAGCTGTTTTTTCAGTGCAAGTCATAAGCTTGTAATAGTAAGGAAGAGAAACACATTTATTAATGCCAGAGGTCTGTACATAGAAACAAGTGGCCCAAAGGACTGGTGAGAGTGTGATCTGACAAGTTTGAATCCAAAACAATTGTTAATAGAGGAGTGTAAATCCTCTATGAAAACACTTTTTTTTAATAATCACTCTTCTCCATAAACAATACCTGTTGTGAGATGTGGCCGGCTTGTCATCCCGGCCAATACCCCCAGGCCGCCAGATGGAGCCCTCCCTGCAGTATGGAGGTGCCCCGAAGACCAGCAGGGAGTCATGGACTATGTAGTTTTTATACATGACCCTGCTGGATACCACAGGGGCCGCAAGAGATAGCTGCAGATAGCGCCCCTTATCTGTCACACTGCATATCTGTTTCACACATGAGTTACTACTAGAGTCTTGTACCGTGTTAGCCATTATGAATGTAGAGAAAAGCCAAGCAAAATGACACCTTTTATTGGTTAACTAAAAAGATTACAATATGGAAGCTTTCGAGGCAACTCCGGCTCCTATCTTGCCTGAAGAAGTGGCCTGAGTTGACTGGAAAGCTTGCATATTGTAATCTTTTTAGTTAGCCGATAAAAGGTTTCATTTTGCTTGGCTTTTCTCTACACGAATTAAAAATGGAAATGGAGCTGCAGTGTGAATGCAGACTTTTTCGATTTTGTTTATGGTAGTTTAAGAATGGTGTGTTTGCTGTCAACAACATGGCATCATTCATCAAAAGGAATAGCAATGTGAAGCAACAAAAATGACAATAATAATTACACAAATTAGCAAACCAAATCAGGACACTATTAATCATAAAAATATGCAGTGATAATACACCCAGCGAAAGATCTGTATTAATGGGATTTTAAAAATTTAATGAAAATTTCATGCATTTAACACCCCAGGAAAAGTGTTATATGGGTGTTCTACCATGTTTTTAACTCACTTACTTCTCTGCTGAAGTCAGTAACTATTGAAACAAATGATATCAAACTACCTTAAACAACCCATGCTGTTCCTGGGAGAAGTGTGTTGCAATTTAGGGGAAATCTGCTATGGCATTAACATTTGAAACATTTTGAGAACCCGATGTTATCATTTATGTATGTCTATTCAGATACTGCATATTGTTATTTCTTCCTGGACTTGGGGCTATCAGGTTGATCTGCACATCTTTATTAACAGGCTCATAATCTTTTACAGTCAAAAGAGCTGGGCAAGGAGAAGAAGCCTTTTCTAACGACATTGCAGTGATACTCAATTTACCTGACGTACAGAAATCTCTGTTGATGTAACTTGTTTGCAGTATTTTTAGCAATTACATCTTCCACTGATATTTAAAGCACATATGTTATGTTAGGCATAGTCTGGCAATGGCATGTTGTGCCAGTCATTTGCTTAATGCAGCATTTAGTTATTTTCTTTTTCATACTTACTAACTTTTGCAGATTTCAGGTATTGCCTTCACCATCTGTTAACCTGTCTGTTGGCTGTAACATCACACAACACTCCATAGCAACGTCACACTGTTTTGTTTAACCAAAAAATGTTAATTTTTTTTTATATTATCAAAAATTAAGATATATATTCTTGTTGTTGGCTTTGTGGTGGTCTAATGAGGAGGTCCTTTGAATCTGGAGGCTCCACTGCCTCACATTTGCTATGCCAGGCGTCGCACCAAGTTACGTCATTAATGAAACATTTTTAAACTGCTGTTGACTGTTAGCAACTGTCTAGGTTTGTGGATATATAAACACTATTACTTTTCATCTGTATTGTACCAGCTTTATGCCTAGAACCAAGCTTTTTATTTTTTTTTAGTTACACATTCATTAGTCCTTCTGGTTTTGATCCCTGCTTAGAGTTTTATTTTGTTTTCATCTACTGATTCTTATTTCATTGCCTTTGTGGCCTAAATATTCCACTTGTGGCAGAGTATACAATGACATCACACCTGTGGTCTCCAGTCCCCCTTGACTCACTGCACCTGTCAGAGGGGGACATTTTTTTGTAAACTGGGTGGTTCCATTAGGCACCCATTGTTGGGACTGGGGGTGAGAAGTTAAAAGGCTGTCTGCAGGATGTAGGTATTTGCTGTATTGCAAAGGAGTCACCACTTTGAAGTTTTTGGCTGGTTGAGATCACTAACAATACCAAATTGTGATAACAGAACTGCTCCTTCCTTGGAGGAGGTCTATATTTACCTGACTTGGAAATTAACATGTTTGACAATATTGGCTTCTAATCAGCAGATCTGTACTCATTAATGGTTGGTAATAATACATTTTGTTAACTTGTGTTTTCATTTAATTGTTAAACCCAGGAAATTTAGATGTGCCATTGTTTAATCCAATTGTCCAGAACTGATAATGGTAGGGTCTGAAGGAGATTTAAACTTCTGGGCCGGAAAAGGCAAAAAAAGAGGGGCAGTCCACCGAGAACGCTGCCATGACACTCGGACAGAGCACAGGGGCTTGCAGGCAGACGAGTGTATGTGGCTGGCACGATGTGAGGCACAAGGACGGCAACACTTACTTCGAGGGAGGAAGAGACAGCTCCACAAGGAGACGCCAGTTGTGGGTCCAGCGAGACAGGGAAGCCGTATAAAAGGACCGAGCAAAGCTGGCAGACGAGAAATGAGGCGTGCCTAGATCACAGCAACACAAGGAGCCCAGAGTGGAAAAAAAGGAACAATCAAGAGACGCTGAAGGGATTCCACAATTTTGGTAAAACTTCTGTTGGGAAAGGAGTGTCCGGTGAACAGAGTGCATCCGTGGAAAGTTGGACGGTTAATTGCTGGGGTAACAGTGCGCAAACTGGACTCTGCACCACTAAAGGTTGTATCCTCCAATTCTTGTTTTTAACGGACTTTTAGAGTGTGGACTATGTGTTTTCCTTTTAAAAAAAAAAGGAAATTCGTTCCTGGTATTTTTAGATTTTGTTATGTTCGTTTATGTTTTAAATGTACTTTGCATTTTCTTGTGTAATATAAGTTAGTGTTGCTTTTCCTGAAATTACTGTTGTTTCTTTCATTGTGTGTTTACTCACCTCCCAATTTAAACAAACCTGTGTGCTATTATTGGTAAATTTCAAGAGTTCCCAGTCTCTTAATAAAACTGATATTTTAATGGAGTCTAAGTTAGGTTATCTGTAAGTGTGAACAGACACCTGTCACACACCTCTACTGATAAATTGAGGAGAGAGCTAGGAAATGGCATTCCTATGGACTTCAGACCAGTTGCTCTTACTTCGTATATCCTGAAGACCTGTGAGAGGCTGGTCCTAAGACATCTATGACCTCTGGTTTCAGAATGTCTGGATCCTCTGCGGTTTGCCTGTCAGCCACAAAAATATGTGTGGAGGTTGCTGTCATCTCCCTACTCCTTAGAGCCTACTCCCAGTTGGACAAAGCTGGTACCACAATCAGGATAATGTTCTTTGACTTTAGCAGTTCTTTTAACACCATTCTGACTCATAAACTGGGGAAAGAGCTCAAGGCTTTGAATCTTGATGCTTCCATAATCTCCTTTATCATGGACTACCTGACCAACAGATAGCAGTTTGTGAGGCTGACAGACTGTGTTTCAGAAATTGTGGTGTGACCTGCCTCTCTTCCTGTTTACCCTCTACAAACAGACTTCCAATACAATAACAACGCTTGCCATTTTCAGAAACCTTCAGATGACCCGTCCATCATGGGCTGCATTATTAATAAAGATGAGATGAGACAGAGTACAGGCAAATTGTGGAGGACTTTGTCTTTGGGGTGCAGGGACAACAATCTGAGACACAACATCAGCAAGATAAAAGAGCTGGTGGTGGACTTCTGACATGCCAAGAAGCCTCTGAAACCAGTAACCAGTCAAGTGGAGAACATTGAAGTGGTGCAAAGCTACAAGTACCTGGGCGTTCACATGAACCAGTAACTAGACTGGTCTGACCACACAGTGGTCTGTACATGAAGGGCCAAAATAGACTACATTTGCTAAGGAGAGTCAAATGTTTTAATGTGAACAGCAAGCTGCTGGAAATGTTCTACCAGTCCATAGCAGCCAGTGTGTTGTTCTACGCTGCAGTCTCCTGGGGAAGAATCCGGAGCTCAAAAGAAGCTCAATGCCTGAATAAACTTATCAAGAAAGCCTGCACCAACACAGGGTTAACCCTGGGCACACTGGAGGCTGTTGTGGGAAAGAGGAAAATTGGATGGCATCATGAAAAATCCTCTCCAGGATGCACTCTCTTTGAGCATTTTTAGGCACTGGCTAATTCCACCATGGTGTACTAAGAAGTGCTTCTAGGGGTCTTTTCTTCCCACTGCTATCAGGCAATTCAATGCATCCACCCGATATACAGTACTTGTTAAGTTTATTTTTATGTATTTATTTTTACTATCAATTGATTGATTGTTTGGCTGTATTATCTGTCCTGTGAGTCTGTATCCTCGTTTTTTTGTTTCTGCAGCTGTATGCATCTGAATTTCCCAATAGGATTAATAAAGTTTATTTAATCTAATCTATTAAGCACATTTATTTCAAATTCAAGTGTTGGTTTCTTTTTATAACTATGTTTTTTTTAATATGTGTGTTGATTTCCCAATATTTGGACCATAAGCTTTGTCTTTTGACCCTGGATTTTTGTTTCTTCCACCTTCCATTCCAAGAAAAAGCAGTTTTCCACTTGGCCTTTTTTTCCTGTGTCTGAACACTGCATGGGCAAACCACAAGTCTTGGCATCTATCCTCTATGGCTAATTTCCACATGTCTTTGACATGACAATTCTCCAGTTGGTTTAACTCTCCAAGTAGAATCCTAGAAACTGTATACAAAAATAAGAGTCTGCATTTTCACAGAGCTTTTCTTGAAAGTTGTTAAGATGGATAAATATAATAGCCTACCAAAATTTTAGCATTTCTAAAATTACTTGCTAAACTCAAAGTTTTGTACTTTTGTTCTGTTACTAGAGTCATGTGCTGCAGTTGGACTTGTAAGGGCTTCACTTCAATTGTGCTTCTTTTTGTGGGTTGGCTGTCCCTTGCTTGCTGTGAGGCACCAAGTAGTTGCTTAATTCATTTAAGCCAGAAAGTGGCCCTGCTTATAGTCCTTCATACCGGACAACTTTAGAGGTAACCAATCAGTCATAATAGTCATTTCATAAGGAAGTGAGAAAAAAACCAAGCACATTGAGAAAATCAAGGTAGACATAAGTAGAAAATGCAAAACTCCAAATGGCTATCGGGCTTTCATCTCATCCCAGTTTTTTGAGTTTAAGTAAAAAAAGTCAAATAAGGTAATTTTTATTTACAGTATGTACTCTTAATTGACATGTTTCAAAAAAGCATAACTTTAAAGGCATTTAAGTAAAAAGTGACACCTGCTACTTTAATGAATGCAGTGAATTGCGTTGCATTAACAATCGTAGCTCGAATGTGGATTTGTTGAAGTAATTTGCCCAGTATTTGTCTTGAATATTGCTATTTTTAAATTTTATTACAAAAGAACACCTGGAAGCATAAGAAAAACTTGTAATTTTTAAGAAAACTTTGAAAGGGCTGATCAACATAATATTACTGTTTGCTAAGCAATGCACTCAAGGTTAACAAAATCTTTTAAACAAAGACTAAAATAATGAAATGTTTTAAACATAGAAAAAAGTAGTCATCCAACATAAAGCTTGTAATTTAATATCTTTGCTGCTTCACTGCTTCACAAACATTAAAAATATTTCTTTCCATTTTGCATAAAAATACCTTGTGTTTTATAATTCCATTATTGGAAAAGCACGACTTTTGACTAACAAGATTTAAAACAGGTGATTAGGAAGGTTTTTCATGCAATGATTTCCTCCAAGGAACAATGAAAGTTTTATTCCAAATAATAACATTTATTGTTCATGCCTTATATTAAGTTAATACCTTGAATCACATCAGTTACTGAGATGCTAACAGAGAAAAGGGTTTTAGGGAAACAAAACAGCAATACCTGAGTTGGTTTATCATGGAAAGTGTATAAAGGTGCATAAATGGATAAACGCATTAAATTGCTGGCTTGAAACTTATCCCAATATATGAATGAAACAAAAAAAGTAAATAAATAATAATTCACATTAAAATGTTTTTATATTCAGTATTATGCATAATTTTCCCCAATGTTCAATAATTCTTCAATTCTTCAATTCTTCAATACTTTTTTTATTTCAAAACATACCAATATACATTAATAAATCGTTCTTTAAGCAATTAGATTCAACAATAACCTCATTTATTTGGAATTCTAAACATCCACGCATCAAAAGAGCGACCCTACAAAGACAAAAGGCAGAAGGCGGCATGGCTCTACCTAACTTCCAGTTTTATTACTGGGTGGCAAATATACAGGCGATAAGAACCTGGACACAAATAGAAGAACATACACAGGCTTGGACCGCAATAGAAGTTAAATCCTGCAGTACTTCTTTGTATTCCCTGCTCTGCGCTCCAATAAACACACGTTATCGGCAATACACTAATAACCTAATTGTGCTCCACTCACTTAGAATCTGGAACCAATGTAGAAAGCATTTTAAGACGGAGAAGCTTCTTTCTGTGGCACCCCTGCAAAAGAACCACCTCTTTCAACCCTCACAAACATATGCAGTTTTTAATATCTGGAAAAAATTTGGACTTAACTTGTTAAGAGATCTTTATATAGACAACGTCTTTGCATCCTATGAACAATTACAGTCCAAATTTAACATTCCAGCTACAAATTTCTTTCACTATCTTCAAATCAGGAACTTTGTTAAACAGAACCTTCCAGATTTTCCTCATCTTGCACCCTCATCCACGCTGGAAAAGTATTGCTCAATTTCAAGGAGTTAGACTCCATCTCTACAATATATAAAATCCTTTTACAATCCCTTCCTTTCAAAGATCCAAGAGGACACTGGGAAAATGACCTCTCAATTAATATATCAGAAAAGGAGTGGAAAGTAGCAATGCAGAGAATTCACTCAAGCTCCATATGCGCAAAGCATACAATTATACAACTCAAAATTATATATCGAGCACATCTGTCTCGACTAAAACTCTCCAAAATGTTTCCAGGGCATGATCCAACCTGCGAACGTTGCAACCAAGCCCCAGCCTCACTGGGTCACATGTTCTGGGCCTGCACCAAATTAACATTATTCTGGACAAAAATTTTAATTACCTCTCAGACCGTCTTGGACTTACAATCCCTCCTAACCCATTAACAGCTGTGTTTGGGGTTCTTCCAGAGGGTCTTAAGGTGGAGAAAGACAAACAAATTGTGATTGCATTCACTACACTGTTGGCACGCAGACTTATTCTGATAAACTGGAAGAACCCAAACTCTCCTCTTTTAAGTCAATGGGAAACCGATGTGTTATACTATTTGAAATTGGAAAAAATCAAATACTCAGTTAGAGGATCCGTACAGACTTTCTTCAAAACATGGCAGGATCTAATCAGTAATATTTTGAAATGAGTTTATAAAGCACAGAGAATTTGTTGATTTAGGTATTTTTTACAAGCCTTAAATTTTACACCATTTGGCTTGCTCTCTCTCTCAAGGGTGGGGATCGATCTGTTCTTAGCATAATTCTTTTTTTTTTGTAAAAACTTGATTACTATGTATTGATTATAATAAAATTAATAAATAAATAAAAAATAATTCTTCATTGATTTGGAAAGACCACCTGATATGGCGAATTAGAGATTTTACAAGGAGGTCTTCTCATATTGCTAAATTCCTGTCCCGATAATATAGATGGAGACCAGAAACCCTTCACAGGAACCCAATTTTGTTCATCAGTTGCCAAAATCATCACATTCTTTTGGTTACTCCTTATAATTTAGGTCCATATTTGAAGATGGGGAAATAGAATGACCAAAAGTTAACCCCCGCTTCACCACCGGTGTTTGGTACAATATCTGCAAAGTTTCTACCACTGCACTAATTCATTGGTCAAGTTTATGATCAACACTACCCTCATTTATGAGCAAGACCCTGAGGTAACTTAAACTCTGCCAACTTGGGATGATACTCACATCTTACCTCTAAGAAACAAGCCATTTGTTTACCAGGAAGAGACCATGACATCACGCTTAATTCTCACACCAACCACATCAAACACTCCAGTTCATTGTGGAGATCCAAGTTCGATAAACACAAGAGGGAAAATTATCTGCAAATAAATTGGATTCCTCTCATGCTACATCTTGATAACTTATCTAAGAATATCATAAAGAAGAAAGTTACATTTGCAATGATGCCTTTTTGGTCTATACACTATATATTCCTACATTTCCCACAATATGTATTTTTTTAACCTTGACATAATTTTAACACTATGCCCATACTTTTACAATTTACTTTTCTTTCGGTAGTGGAATAGTTTACAGGAATTCCTGGTAAAAAATAACTGAAAAATCAAAAGTCATTTCTGCTATATGGGCTAGATTCACAAGGGCAAGAATTTTTTCAGTGAATGCCATCCATAAAGTTATTTTTCCATGAGAAATGAGCATCAGCTTGTCAGTTAAATATTATGATCACCAGCTATCATTTTCTACACCTGTCAGACAAGTAGTTAGCTTTTAGAAAACCATGTAGATTATGTCATAAACCTATTCAACTTCAGGCACCATTATTGTTGTGAAAAGTCAATAAGATGAAAGCTAAATTTACCATTGTCATTCTGCCGAACAATGCTCGCTGATTTTTTGGAGCAGCCCTGTGTCAACTTGCATCAGCAAAAACAAAATATTGGTGAAAATTAATTCTCATCTAACATATTAACTTAATGTTAGAAGACATTTTTGCTGCTAAGCAGTTTGCCCATATATCAATTTGAAAATCAAAACTTTCCTTCACTTCTGAGAATTCAGTCAAACTCTCTGGTATACAAATTGCATAGTTACAAGTAATGGCTTTCTTTGAATTCCTGTTTTTCCAGAGACCTAACAGAGGAACTTGTGTGTAATTCTGCTTTCATCTTACAAGTAAAATTTCCCTCAAATATTATTGTTGATGCTGTATGTTCTGTGTTGCCTCATTGAAGTTAGGGTTCATTTTTACAACTTTCACAAGTACAGTATATTTGTATTCATTTCCATCTTCTAAATAAATTACTAAAGAAGTGAAAAATAGGATGCAAACAACACATGCTGGACGCAACATACAGTATAGAGCTGGGGATGGGCAAACATTTTAAATAGTAGTCAGAATTCTCAATAATAACTCATACAATTGGACCCCAGACAATATAACATGTTTTAATAGCAAAAATGAACTATAAAAAAAACATTTTATTAAAAGTTATTAAGAGCAATGTTCAAAGCAATGTTAACACTAGAATCCCTGAAGCCTATGAAAAAACTCGTAATTCTGGGCCACCTTAATTTCCTTTGTTCCTCCTCATCAGCGTCTTTTGATTTGCAAATGGGTTGATCAGCACCCGAAGCAGGCAGCCTGCTATCCCAAGTTCTCCCAGCTCAAGTGTATGTATTTGGAAGTGAGATGACTTGAATTGTATAGGGGAAATAATATATCTTTATTTGGAACAAATACATTTCATGTGTGTTCTGTGCCTACAAATATCTGTGTAAATGTAGGATGACAGGAAATGCGAGGCAAGAAATGTTGAACACATAACTAGAACAGAAACTTTTTTCATGTTCTACTAATATTTAGCAAAATGTGGACATGAAGTGTATAATGTGTGAAGACTGAAGTCTAAACATCAAATAAACAGTTTAACAAAAGACATATATAACAAAACTAGTGCGCGTTTTTTCAAAATTATGCTTCTGTTTTCTGAGTCAGTTGGTGCCATACAGAGTGGCCAGATTGCTGGTTAAAGATCATTCCAAAAATCATTCACTGAATTTCTATTTTTATGTTAACCAGTGATTGCCCAGGTGTAAAGTGCAATAAAATTTTGCTTTCCAAAGACAGAAACTCACTCATTGGAGACATTTATATGATTCTTGTTGCCACTTTTGTTCCACTTTACATGAATGCAGCTTCTCCTATCCAAAAACTAATGCCAAAAAAATTAGTGATGGTGAAAATATCTTTCCATGCCTTTTTATACTTATTTTAGAGGAATTTATCCTAGCTAATGTAAGACAGTTTTTTAATCGATGTTCAAGTCACAGATAAGATTGTTGTTACCGTTCAGTCCATATCAAGGGGATGTCTTGCCTTCTCGGCCAGTTATGTCATTCTTTACCACCAAATAAAAACAGAAAAAAGCCCATAAATAAAAAGGAGGTGAACAGCTGAAATGGAGAAAGCATTAAGGGGCAGTCTTGACACCACCAACTGGCATATGTTTAAAGATACAGTGACTTCTTATATTCAATTTTGTGACAGTATGTGCGTCAATTTCAAATTAGGCCAAAACAGGTATGAAATAAGCAGAGTGTTGAATAAGACAATGAGGATTAAATTTAAACTAGCAAATTTGATTTTCAACACATATAGTAGAAGAATATTGTTATATTACAGACATGGTCTGGCATAAATACGTATTCCTTTTCATTTTTCATTTTTGTTTTCGAATTAGAATAATCCCTTGCGATTCAGAGGAGCTGGGGTGCAGGCAACTGCACATGCGAAAATCCACAAGTACATTTTGAGCCTATGGTTACTGTATATTTTACATTTATTGCACTAAATAAGATGGAAAAAGCAAGAGAGAATGATCACTGTGTAAGCAAATCACATGTGTGAGTCTGACTGCCAAGATAAAGATATGTAGCGTCCTCCAGACAAAGTGTGTAGTTCAGCATTTAAGTAAGTTATAACTTTTTACAAAATGTACCTTACTATAATAAGACATTTGCATGTATATTTATGGTAATAAAGGACACTTATTATTATTATTAAAAATACAAAAGTAACCCAACATAACACTAAACACAAAATGCTAAACAATAAATACAACACAGTCCAGTTTCACAGATGCAGATGTTGGTGATGTAGCTATGAAATGAAATTCCCTTTGAACAACCTCCTGAAAGTTATGTTAAGTTTTGTCCTACCATGATGCTGATTTATGGGAAGATTTGTAAAAGTCTAAAACCTTCCCAGATGAATACATTTTCCAGCCCTGACAAAGTCACATCAAGAAGTGGGAATAGGACAAGAACATACTGTGAATTAAGAAAAAAACTGTAATCCAATAGGTGTAATTGTAATCCAAAAGTGCAGTGCATTGTTGAAACAAAAAGACAACGGACTGCGATCCTGTCGGCTTTTTAAGGCTCATTTTTAAAACTATTCACCCAGCATCCCTTGTGGTTATTGTTGAAGCTGCCCAATGACTTAGTACCTCCAGGGTTGCTGATATTTACAGTCCATTTAAGTAGTGTTGCTACAGCACTACAGCATATTTCTATTTAATTATTGATGACAAACCTGCGAATAGGAGTATCATAAACTCACAAATCACAAGGGCTTACCTGTAGTATTTCACAAGTATTTTTGTTATTTGTAACTTTTGTATTTAAATACTTTATTGCATTTATGTATTATGTATATATGCGTCCTGGATATGTCCCTTGCGTTTTATGGATGGCATTCTAAGAGGACAAACCACCATGATGTCATTGCTCTGTGATTGTCCCCAGTCTTTATATTCAGGCTGAAGATTAGGGTCCCTCAGAGTTTAATTATTGTGTTGTGGAAACAAGATCGTTATAATTACTGTTTGGATTTTTGCTTCTGACTTTGTAGATTCTAATTTTTGGATTATGGACTGAACTTGTTAAAATTAGGTTGGCTTTTTAAGTAAATTCTTTATGCCTTATTTATTTGTTATTTTTTCCTTAGGTTTCATTTTTGTGCTTCTTTTGTTTTTTTTAATAAATTCTTTAAATTTAAAGTGCACTGTTTTTAATCTCAGTGGTATATGAGTATCTCTCTTTTAAAGAGCATTCTTGCCAGATCTGTGGCGTAGTGGTGGCTCTGAGTAATGATAATAGGAAGGTTGCCGGTTTGAATCCCGTAAATGCCAAAAGGGACTCTGCTCTGTTGGGCCCTTGAGCAAGACCCTTAACCTGCACTTTGAATAGTGAGAAAAAGCACTATATAAATGCAAAAAATTATTATTAGTAGGTCTGAGTGCTGCAAAGAGAACATTACCTTATCATGAGTAGCATTGCTTTACACAGATGTCTAAAGTAGCACATTTGGCAGAGGTGGGGCTGAACTCGGCTTATGTATACCAAGAAGACTAGGGACCACAAATAAACGAATTTTTAGATTCTTAAAGAATTTGTCTTGGCTGTGGGGGTTGCCATTAAACGTCATAAAATAGCTTACAGCTTTGCAAGCTTGAAATGAAATTGTAATGATTCGTTAAGAGGAACCATGCACCAAAACAGATTAAATAAATCTTAGAATTTTCAAAATTGTACCATGAAATGAGAACGTTTAATAAAGGGACAGGCAAAGCTGTCAATTACCAGAAAAAAGTAGGAGAACCAGACTGACGCTAAGCACAGTGCAACACTGATTTGACTTAGGGTCAACATTATGAATATTCTTGAGTGCCCCAGCCAGAGCCCAAACTAAAACCCAATTAAACATCTCTGAAGAGACCTGAAACTAGCTGCTTACTGACAGTTCCTATCCATCTCAACAGAGCTTGAGGGTTACTTCAGAGGAGAATGGCAAAAAATCCCCAAATCTAGGTATGTGATCAGACCAAAGAAGACTCTTGCCTGTAATAACTGCCAAAGGTGCTTCAACTACAAACAGAGTAAAGAGTGTGAATAATACTATCAATGGGATATTTCCATTTTTTATTCAAAATGAATTACAAAGATTTCTAAAATCCTGATTTTTTTTTTGTCATTCTTTGGTGTTGAATGTTGTTTGATGAAGAAAAAAATGAACTAAGACGAGTTTCGAAGCCACATAATTAGAGTTATGGATGACCAGAGTCAGCTTCAACACACTAAAAATTGACCAGTAATATTATAACAATATTTATAAAGAGATAGGCTATTTTATTATACACAATTCACATAAATGAAGATTCTTACCTTTATGACACAAAAATCATATTTCCCCATTTTGTTTTGCATGTACAGATATGCATATTTTGTGAATGTACTTGTGAATATGTTTAAATGTAAAACAGGTTTTGTACTAATTTGAAACACACTGATATAATAATTTATTTTAAATTTAGCCAATAACAAAAATGTCTTCCAGTATAACAGATCAACCAGTTTACCTCAGCATTCCCATTTGGACATTTCTAGCTCTATTGCAAATGTCATCACAAAACAAAAAAAAAAAACTTAAAGCTAATAACATTTTCTCATACAGAGGATTTTTTTTTTGTTTAAGCAACACTAAATTAAATTCCTAAAATTGAATTCATAATAACTGTTTGTGATGGAAAGATCAGTCCATTAGCTATCTGTATTTGTCTCTTCTTATATTTTTCCTGCCCATTATTTCTTACTGTTGTGTTTATGTTGGTGCACTCGACAGACGTGTTACTGCTGGAAATAACAAACAGCAACAAGGTACTGTAATATATTTAACTCAGTAGGCCTAAACATTAGACTTTCTGAATCTGTACACAAATTAATTACACTATTTGCCAGGAAATACTGTATCTGCACTGCAAAAAATGAAATCTTAACAAGCCAGACAATCTTGAAAAGAAATAATAGATGTGTTTTTTATTTTAAGAATAACTGACTTGATTAGATTTGTATGTGTAAGATATATACACTAATTTTTAGAAACTTTGTCTACAATTTACTTATTTTGAAAAAATAGTTAATTATAAGGATGCCTTAAAATGAAGTAAGATATTTGTTATAGAGAGACGAAACGTTTTGATATTCTCCAATTCAAGACACCTTTACTTATTTTAAGAATACAATGTATTTTTAAGACTTAAAAGCATTTCATGTTTTCCAGTAATATATACCTTGATGACACAATTTTATGTTACTGAAAAGTATTTAATTGGTATTATTTTTTGAGCAGTTTTTTTAACCAAATGCTTCTTACATTAAAAACAAAAAGTAGGTTTCAAATGTAGTAGAGTGAATTGCTATAACTATGTTCACAAAATGTGTGAATAAATTAATTTCAAAAATGTATAAACAATCGGTAAAGACAGATGTACATGTTTATTTTTATACTTGAGCTGATTACATGAGGTTACACATAAGCACTTCAAAGTATTCAGGCATTCCAGTTACGTGATCATACAGTTGAAAACACTGAGTCAAAGAACAAAACAGACCAGAATAGATATTCTCTATCAAATCCTCTTTTGCATCCAAATCGGCGGCCTTAGGCATGTGCAAACTGTGCACCTGCACAGGGCCACCAAATCACAGGGGCCGCCATGCCAATATATATCTATACTAATAAAAGGCATAGCCCTCACTGTCTCACTCACTCACTCACTCACTCACTCACTCACTCACTCACTCACTCACTCATCACTAATTCTCCAACTTCCCGTGTAGGTAGAAGGCTGAAATTTGGCAGGCTTATTCCTTACAGCTTACTTACAAAAGTTAAGCAGGTTTCATTTCGAAATTCTACGCGTAACGGTCATAATGGTCGCCAACGTCCACCATGTTGAACTTTCTTATTTATGGCCCCATCTTCACAAAATTTGGTAGGTGGCTTCCCTGCGCTAACCGAAACCAATGTACGTACTTATTTCAGTGGTATGATGCCACTGTCAGCCGCCATATTGAACTTTTCAACGGTCTTTGTTACTTTTGGGCCCATCTTCAAGAAATTTGGTACGCAGGTTCCCAACGCTAACTGAATCCTACTTACGTACATATATACGTCCATAGCTTGCAGCTCAGTCACCGTGTGAGGCGGTGTTGGGTCCCCCATCTCAACGTCTCCCACGTTGTTGGCTGCCTGCCTATATAAGGCCGTCCATCGCTCCAGTCTCTGAATTCCCTTCCTTGCTTCACCACGGGATTCACGTCTCCCTGCTGATAACTACAGCCTTTTTATTTAATCAAGGGCATCTCCGCTGTTTTATTGTTCATTTATTACGATTATAGTTATTGTGTAGGTATTTTAGACTTAGTTTACATTGTTCAATAACCCATTTCCTTTATCAATCCAACAGTACCCCCATTAACATGTCTGGTGATCACCATCGATCAAAGAACTGTTACTTACCGAGTGGTTTCCATGCTCGGAGATGGCACCTACCTTTTCCATTCTCTGTGTTACATATTGCACAACCATATCAGGCTCACTCTTGATATCTGGAGGAACATTGTGTCTTATGTATTGAATGACTGGGACAGGTTCAAGGTGTGGACTGATGACGGTACAGGAGATAATTATACTACACAGGAGCACTAGAAGAGTGAAATGCTTAAGCCCTTCACCTATGGATCTGCATGTGAGTTGATGGCTGCCGCTGAATTGTTCAGTTGTCACTTTACCGAAATGGCCAAATATTTTACATATTTCAACAACCGCCTATGCCTCTTAAACATCTTAGATTCACAGGTGACGATTTCAGTAGTGGACACTTTGATGTTTATGAATGTTTAAACTCTCAAAAGCTGGATGTGAAGTTATCAATGAAACCCGTTGTATACTTACAACGCTTGACAGATGCTGAATGTCTCTTCAACACAAGTCCTACACATACTGTCGTAATTGAAACAAACCATGAAACTCAAACCGATTATGACAGCAGCAATCCAAGCTGTGAGATTTGAAACAAGATTACTGTTCACATGGCCAACTGTACATTGCATGCTCAAGAGTAAGCTCAGTGCACAGCTTGGTCATATTACAACCGGAGGGCCGAACTCACAATGTGGTGTACAAAGAGATCCTTAACAAATAATTATTGGTATATTTTCCCTCAGTTTGAAAAGGTTTAATTTTCTTTTTAATAAAAATTTTAAGGCAGTACTTCGCCGCTGCGGAGCGCGAGTATTTTGCTAGTATATATATATATTGTCACAGATGACCGGGGACACTGCCTGGCTGGGACGCCTGGATAGTCCCCCAGTTGAACAATACTTTTCCTCGGCCACGAGAGGGCAGCTGCCCGGGACTATTTGGGGGTCACAGGGACAGAGCTGGGACACCCTGCATGAGATTACGTGGCCACCACCAGGGGGCACCCGGTCAGTGAGAGAAGCCTGGATGGCAGCACTTCCGCCACACTAGGAAGTGCTGCCGGAAGTAATTCCAAGAAGACCCGGAGTGCTTCCAAGTGCTTTCCTGACACTTCCGCCACACCAGGAAGTGACGTCAGGGTGAGCACCTGGGACTCATCTGGGTCATAATAAAAGGGGCCGTCTGCTTCCAGTAGACGAGCCAGAGTTGGGAGGAAGGAGACGAAGCTTGTGAGGAGGAGGAAGGAGGTCAAGAAAGAGAGAAAGAAGGAAGAAGAAGAAAAGAAAGGAGAGGGTTGGTCATTGAAGGCATTGTGGTGCAGTGAAAAAGAAAATAAAGAAGTGTGTTTTGGACATCCTGGTGTCGGTCTGTCTGTGTCTGGGGGTACGCTTTCCACTATATATATATGACAGCAACACTCAGTGCCAAAACACTTACATTGACAATCATATTACGTTATTTTTAAAATATTTCTTTTTCTTTTTCATTACTTCTTTAACACACTACTTCTCCGCTGCAAAGCGCGGGTATTTTGCTAGTTGAATATAAAACAGAAAGAGAAAATAATGGCACAGCTGAAAACGCAGCGGCAAATTTCGGCAAAAGTTAAACGCTTGTGTCATGACCATGAGGCTACTATGTAGTGTCCGCAACGGACGTGGCCATCTGCCATGCATAAGATACCATATTGGCATTGACATTCTTTCTCTGCCCAGGGCTGCTACGAGCCTAGAGCCGCCCCAATTTTTGTTTCTTGTGACAAGTGAACATTGATGGCATATATACTACTAATCGGTAGTGCTTCTGTATACATCAATTACATCAACAAGATAGTATTTCAGAGGAATGTAGGTGTGGTTCTTAAAACTAATGGCATAATAAGATGGTAACTCAATTTCATAGGAAAGAAAATCAGGATTGAAAGCTAAAGTGTCATACACCTGACATTCAAAGCAATACAATGAAGAATTTGCAATGAATATATATTTTATGAGTGCAAACACATGGGTACCTTCAACTTCACTAATGATATTCACTGACTTCTGAAAAACATACTTATTACCATTCAGCTTAAGCCATTTCACAGACACCACATGATGCATCTCTTCTATGCCGAAAAGATCTTCCAGTTTATCCTAGACATTTTGCTAATTTCTCACATGAGACACTGGTCCCATTACCACCCTTTAGAAAAAATAGAGTGTTCCACCCTGCTGACATTTTGACAGGATTCAAATAGCTGGTTGTGTTTTACCAGGGACTTGCATATATTTTTGAAATTTAACTTGGAAGACCACTGTTTGAAAAAACAGTGTTTGTGATTCAAATCTCATGCACATATGTCTTACCATTGGACCTAAAGCTTTAATCTGTGCAGGAATATGCAAAAGATAATGCTGCTTTGGTGTTATGGTGTTCTCAGGAAACAACTGCTTTATATGAATTAAGTGTTCTTTGATAAGCGACTTGAGTTTTGATATAGTTGCTAGAGAAATAACTAGTGCAAATAAGATCTGAACAATCTTTATTAACTCAGTAAGGGATATATATGCATTTCTGTCACAACTGTCCAATACAAATTGTAAAATCTTGAGCAGCACAAACATTTGACCAGAAGATTGCTTCAATTTGTTGTCATTTGATGACAATGTTGTAACAGTGATAGGACATGGCTTGTCTCTGACATTAACTGAGTATGGGTATCCTAGTACAGCACTATTGAATGTGTCCAAATCAAGCTGCCCTGACAGCACAAGGTGTTTCAACACACCCTTTACTTCTAGAGGTGTTACTCCCTCTAGTATTACATGCATTATATCTTAAGGAGTTTGCTTGATTAGATCAAATGCTGAAAAGTCTACCAATTTGCTTTTCCTGTTAATTCCATATGTGGTTTTCAAACTGTTTCTTAAAAAATCAGTAGAAGCCTTCTCAATTTTATTACATTGTCTGATGTGCCTATTTAATGTCCATTGAACAAAGCTCTCCTCATCAAAGTGAATCTGCATGTCTTCAAGACTGCACTCACAGTGTTTGCACTTACAGAATGAAAAACCAACTCCTTCTTTAAACCTAGTCACCTCATGCTGAGCCAAGGTGTCTCCACAAAGTGAGACTAATGCACCATAAACAGTTCTCTCACCAGCAACTGTTTGGATTCTCACACCATTTTATAGCATATTCAGATCTTCCTGTATTCTTTTCAATATTACATCGACACCACATTGAGCAATATCACTTACTTTTGCAATTGCAAGTAAATGAATAGCTGCCAGCTTAGATCTATATTTTGGATTTATATTCCCTAAGCTATAGTACACCATTAGAAGTTTGTTTTTTGAAGCATGTGACCCAAGAGGATTATATAGTTCTATTTCATCTGTAGGGCATTTGGTCTAACAGAGAATAATGGATGTGATTTCAAAATATCATCATCAATGATGTCCTTTAAAAATCTAGTCTTACAATTCTCTACACCTTTGTCAAACATGACTAAAACCACAGGATGTGAAAGCATTTGTTCCAAACTTTTGACCAAAGGTATGTAGCAAAATGATTGAGATCTTATAGTTAGACAGGCATCATCTCGGGCTCTTTTATAGCATGCAGACTGGGCAATCTCAATTATTTCTGCTTCAACTACACCAAACAGCTCCTTGATAGATGATTCTTGCATATACATAGTGGAAACTTTGGCAAATTGGTCCTCAAAATGATCACAAATATCTGCTGCCTTACTAAGCAATTGATCTGTAACTTCTGAATGTCTCTGAAATATCACTGCCATCTGATTTTTCAAACTGATCAGCAATGATGCTTGGTGGTGATGCACTCCAGATACAATGTAATTGACTGCATTCTGTGGGTGGCAAAAAAGGGTAATATAATACACCTCCACAATTTCCATCAACAGCATCTGACAGCATATACATTGTGCAGTATCTGAATAATTTTAAAGATTGCCTTTATTCAGTTTTTCTATTGCTTCGCTATGAATGTACTGTACGTAATACTTGCCATATGTATGCAATACTTGCACCATGTCAACAGTAAGTCATTTTCTTTAACCTACTTAGTTAGTTGCTTAACCTGCTAAAACAGGGTAATGGGGGTCTGCTGGAGTTTATCCCAGCTAGCACAGGGCGCAAGGTAGGTACCAGTTTATTTCAGGGTGAACACACACATACACACACACACACACACACCCCAACCACAAACTAGGGCCAATTTAGGATTGCCATTTCACCTAAACTGCACGCCTTTGGACTATTGGAGGAAACTGGAGCAGCTGGAGGAAATCCACGCAGACATGGGGAGATCATGCAAACTCGACATAGGGAGGGCCCAGGACACAGACCCTGGTCTCCTTACTGTGAGGCAGCAGCACAACCACTGTGCCACAATGCTGCCCTTGCCGTCATGTATGCAATATAATTTATATGGTTAAGAAGACTAATATAGTTTTCCTAATATTTTAATAGCGTTCAATCTAATAGCAAACACTGATGAACCTTTGTGCTTATCATCTTAAAAACATGTGTTTGAACACTTGCATAAATTAATTATTGCACAGTTATAGCAAGCCAACAGTGCTTGATTGAGAAGGGCAAGTGGCAGGGCATATGAACATGTGGCACATATTACAAACTCTTCTGTCAGATTTGTACTTCTTTTATTTTCTTCATTCACTATTGTCTCCTACCTGTGATAGACGGTGTTTCACTCTAGCAGAGAGTTCAAAGGCAGTGGCATGTTTTCTCAGTGCATTCACATCAGGCTTTTCATATACAGCACATTCTTTCAACTAAAAAGCACTCTTATAGGAAAACAAATTACTGGCGAAAGGGTTAACTTAAATGGAACGAATAATGCATAACTTACACAATGACTGCTACATAACGATTTGTTATGTGAACTGACTTTTTGTGAACGTTTTATCCTGTTCATCCTGGGTTATGAGTGCTGCACCTTCAGCAGCGGATGGAGTGGTATCGACAGCTGAGACGTCATGCCATGAGCCATTTTCGTCATTCAAACAGCCAACATCAAGCGTGGCATGATTTTCCATGCTTGCTGTACATGTCTCAGATGTTGCCTGAATACTAGGCACATGAAACTTCTCACAATATCGTTCGCTTGATTGAATTCGAAAAGTTCTAGATGTACATGGGCCTGCATTGTCCTTCATAGCTTTATGTGCCATTCGCTGTCCACTTGACCTGACACATTTGCGACTGAGAAGATGTGAATGGCGCCGTTTGACGTGCAACCATCTATGCCGCAAATTTGGACTATGACTGTGTACAGTATTTCTGTGGTTCAGCAGTGCTCTTAATGTCACTGCCGCAAAAAAGCGGCAGATAAAGGAACGACAAATCATTTTACTGTGGAAAAATATCTCTCATGACACAATCCTTGATTGCATAGGAGAGCACCAAAACAATTTTTGTATGATTGACTGGCGGAATATTACATTAGGGAGAAAAAAAGGGGGGGTAGCCTATTACTCATTAGTAATATGCTTTCGATTACAACAGTGTAACGCGAAAAAGGACAGTTTTAAGATAAAATACTATTGGTATCGTCTTTAATTTCAAAATTAGTTTCTAAATTTAAAACAATTTTCCTAACTTACTGTGTTAACTGCAAATGTAATTATGATTTGTGAGGATTATGTAGACCCTATCAATTTCCAGGAGAGGCGTAATCTCTGAAAATCACTACTGATGTACTGAGTGGAATCGTCCTTCTTATTCATTTGTGAACGGGATCATGAGTTAACGAAAGAGTTTGTAAAATTGGTTGGTGTACTTTCTACAGTTTAAAGGTATGTGCGAATAGCAGCTAGTTCATTCTTTTAGTCCTTCGTAAAACCGTATGCGGAAATAAAAAAGCACTGGTATTTTAATAGTTTGTACTTATTTTTTATATTTAGAACTTCGCTTCTTGAACCAAATGCAGCTAACTTAATAGCTAAGCTTGCTAAATTTAGCCAGCAAAGTTAATGTTAACTTAAAGGTGTTTTCACACTCCCTAGTCTGTTAGCTTTGTTAAGATGTTTCATTACTTTGTTTCAGTTTCCAATTAGTTCGAACTTCGGTTGCATTTTCAAGTGAACCAAACATCAGTAATCATCCTGTGGTGTGTCATGGGCTTAATTTATTCAGTCGAAACATTTTTTCCAGGAAAAAAATACCATGCAACGGTTGACAATAATTGTGTTTGCGCCTCACCTCATTTTCCATAATGTTTTGTGTAAGACTGTTCTTACAGTGGCTGGGAATTGTCACGGGTGCTCCTTTGAAATATTAAAGAAAGAGTCCGGGTTCTCGTCGGGTAGAGGAAAAAGGGCGAGGTTATGTTTTTATTTCCTCTCACTGTTTCTGAAGAGTGTGAGTAAAAGCGCTAGTGTTGCTGTATATTGGACTTTGTGTAATTCTTGCTATTCTCAAATACAGTTCCTTAAAAAGTATGCGGTGCTGTGCTTGGTATGAAAGGTGTACGTTTCAAAGTTACTGTGTCTCTGTGTCCATATTGCATAGAAAAGCGGTTACATGAAGATGCCCCACCTGCCTTGGTCGATCGCCGGTCACACAAGGCACAGTTGTTCGTTTCTTAACACCTGTGTGTTTTAATCAACCCGACCACAAGTGAATTTACACATTTTTATTTCATTCTCGCATATGAGGGTCATGTATCTGATTGACTGGTAACTGTACAAGTTGTTTTTGGCAAACTGTGTCGCATTTTTACCTTACTGCGTAATTACTTTTTTTGGGTGATATTCATAGATTTTATTTATTTTTTTGTGGTGCAATTTTTAGAATATTTAACATTAAAAGCAAAAATGGGCTTCTATTGTAGTTGGCCTTTTTCATAATACATTCAAATTATGATTTTTTTCTTATCCATCACAGCATGAATTATTCAAGGTTACAGATATGAAGGAATTAATAAAAATGTTTGGTTAACCTAGATGAGGTCAATCAATGTTTGGAGTCCTAAATATGCAGCTTTAGTTTAGAACTGGAGTTGCTATCCTAACATTTCTAACAAATGACACAAATCAATACATCCATCCATCCATTATCCAACCCGCTATATCCTAACTATAGGGTCATCGGGGTCTGCTGGAGTCAATCCCAGCCAACACAGGGCACAAGGCAGGAAACAAACCCCAGGCAGGTACCAGCCCACTGCTGCAAATCAATACATATATTGCCACAGTTTTTTTTGTAAATTCATGCCTGAACAGGTTTTCTCAGTATGTTCAAACCTTCATTTATATCTTCCAGACTAGATAATGTGGTTTAGGCCACAATATGAATTACTGTAAGCTTTAAAACTCAATAGAACTATACCAAATAGCAGAAAGCTGCTATAGACATTTCAACCCGAGTTGTGCCATATTCTTGATTCCTGTTCTTGTTCATGCAGTGGGTTATCTATAGATGTGTGTGCTTCATGGAGTGTAAATTTCTGTAGTGATTTTAATTTAATTACCTAACTTCAAATCTTGGATTGAAAGTGTATTTGACAGTTATAAGGATGGAGGCCTATTGTGCAACATCTGTGTTGAAGTACACTTTGTGTAGGGATGCAAATCCTAGAAATTCTTAAATATTGTTTTTGACTTACTGTTCAGCATATTTCCTTTGTTAGCTGCCGATGTTAGTGAAACTCTGTTAGCATCTCTGTCCCGTGAAGATGTTTGTGATCTTTTTCCTGGACCAGAACATTCTCTTATAAGAAAAGCCATATGGAACCTGTTTCACAAGGAACAGGAGGTACAAACAGCTTAAATTGGCCTATATTGTACTCTCATTACCAGCATTCAGTCCGTTTACAAATAATGCTTGAAATCATTAATTAATCTATTTTTTAATTATAATCATGACTGTATGAAGTTAGCCTGTTATTTTTCACTTAATTCTCTTTAGCATGTTTTGTTTCCTGCTTTCTAAAAGAAATGGTACTTATAAATTGCATTTACTATGTTCTGAAACAGCTGTGATAGAAAAGAGAGATAGAGGTTATGCATTGCTAGAAAAGGAAGTGAATATTTTTTCTGAAGATACAGACATGGCCAATGTGTAAACATTTCCAGCCATGACTGAATTAGAGGTATGACATGTGTAAAATATTCCTATTTGGCTGAGTATGCATACTGGGAAATAATAGACCATATTATTTCAATAAATTACTAATAACAACAACATTTATTTATATAGCCCATTTTCATACAAAAAAGTAGCTCAAAGTGCTTTACATAATAAAGAAAAATAAAAGACAAAATAAGAAATTAAAATAAGACAACATTAGTTAACATAGAAAAAGAGTAAGGTCTGATAGCCAAGGAGGACAGAAAAAAAAAAAAAATAACTTCAGACGGCTGGAGAAAAAAAAAAAAATCTGCAGGGGTTCCAGGCCACAAGACCACCCAGTCCCCTCTGGACATTCTACCTAACATAAATGAAACAGTCCTCTTTGTATTTAGGGATTCTCACGGACGCTCTTGATGATGATGATGGTCATGCAGACTTCTGGCTCTTAATCCATCACTGTTGGAACATCACGGTGCTTTGAGTAAATGAAAGACACCGGAAAAAGAAAACAGAAGAAAGAGTAGGGGTTAGTACAGATTTTAGAGCCACAATGAATAGTTATTAAATTAAATTAAATTACAGTGAGGCTATGAGAAGGCCATGTTAAAATAATGTGTTTTCAGCAGTGTTTTTAAAAATGCTCCACTGTATCAGCCTGGCGAATTCTTACAGGCAGGCTATTCCAGATTTTAGGTGCATAACAGCAGAAGGCCGCTTCACCACTTCTTTTAAGTTTAGCTATTGGAATTCTAAGGAGACACTCATTTGAGGATCTGAGGTAACATTTTAGAATATAAGATGTCACACATTTCCGATATATAAGATGGGGTGAGATTACTTAAGGCTTTATAAACCATAAGCAGAATTTTAAAGTCAATCCTGAATGACACAGGTGACCAGTGTAGTGACATCAAAATTGGAGAAATGTGCTTGGATTTCCTTTTCCTGGTTAGGATTCTAGCAGCTGCATTCTGCACTAGTTGCAAACAATTTATGTGTTTTTTGGGTATTCCTGAGAGGATTGCGTTACAGTAAGCTAGTCGACTGAAAACAAACGCGTGAACTAATTTCTCAGCACCTTTCAGTGATATAAGAGGTCTAACTTTTGCTATGTTTCTTAAGTGAAAAAATGCTGTCCTAATATGCGATTTAAAATTCAGATTACAGCCAACAATTACCCCTAAGCTTTTTACCTCCGTCTTGACTTTTAATCCTAATGTATCCAGTTTACTTCTAATAGCCTCATTGTATTTTGCCAATCACTAAGATTTCAGTTTTCTTTTTATTTAGCTTGAGAAAGTTACTATTCATCCATTCTGAGATACAAGTCAGACAGTGAAACAACAGAGTTTGTGTCATCAGGTGCTATAGAAGAGTACAGCTGTGTGTCATCAGCATAGCTGTGGTAACTGACGTTGTGCCCTGAGATAATCTGACCTAACGGAAGCATGTAGATTGAAAAGAGCAGTGGACCCAGGATAGAGCCTTGTGGAACACCATATAGGATATAATGTGTCTTTGAGTTGTAATTCACACAACTAACAAAGAATTTTCTCCCTGCCAGGTAGGACTCAAACCAATTTAAGACACTGCCAGAGAGGCCCACCCATTGACTAAGGTGATTTCTAAGAATATTGTGATCAATGGTGTCAAATGCGGCACTCAGATCTAAGAGGATGAGAACAGATAAATGGCCTCTGTCTGCATTTACCCGCAAGTCATTTACTACTTTAATGAGTGCAGTTTCTGTGCTGTGATTTGTTCTGAAACCCAACTGAAACTTATCAAGAATAGCATGTTTATTGAGGTGGTCATTTAACTGCATAATGACTGCCTTCTCTAGAATTTTACTTAAGTAAGGCAGGTTAGAGATGGGTCTAAAATTTTCCAAAGCAGAGGGGTCAAGATTATTTTTCTTAAGTAGGGGTTTAACTACAGCAGTCCGGGAAGACTCCCGTATCTAATGAAGAATTTACTATTTCAAGAATATTATCAATTAGCACGCCCGATACTTTTTTGAAAAAATTTGTTGGCATTGGGTCAAGGACGCAAGTAGAGGGTTTCAGTTGAACAATTATTTTATGTAAATCAGGTAAATCTATTCTAGAGAAAGAGTTTAATTTGTTTAAAATGGAGTACTGGAGTTTAGGAGGATCTGCAGTGTTGGGGAGATATACTATGTTATTTCTAATATCATTAATTTTTTGATTGAAAAATACAGCAATAGCCTCACAGGTTTTACTGGAAGTACTTAGGAGGCATTCCTTTGAGTTACCTGGGTTTAGCACACGATCAATTGTCGAGAATAAGACTCTGGAATTGCTAGCATTGTTATTTATAATCTTAGAGAAATAGCACCGCCTCTCAAGAAGGACTGTGTTGTTGTATTCTGTTATTTCAACTTTTAATATTTCATAGTGGATAGTTAATTTAGTTTTCCTCCATTTACGCTCAGCTCTATGGCATGTTCTCTTTAAATCAGACACTCTTTGGGTCTTCCATGGTATAACAATGCTAGAAGATTTTTAACTGTCTTTTCAGGTGCAACTATGTCAACAGCAGCTCTCACTTTAGTATTAAGTCTTTCCACCTTACTATTTAAATTATCCTCGCTATTATAGTTGGCACTATAAGCGGACTGATTGCTTAGAATGTTTGTAAATTTTAATGCTGCTGATGAGTCAAAGAAGCATTTTTTAACAATATGCTGTGAGTGATTTCTGATTTCATGAGTGTTTTCTATCATTATTTCTATACTAAAAAGTAAAAGAAAAAGGTCTGAAAGACCCGTATCAATGACCTGCTTTATATCAACTTTAAGTCCTTTAGTAATTACTAAGTCTAGCGTATGAACTGCTTTATGTATAGGCTGATTAACGAGCTGTCTCAAAAGAGAATAGGTTTGAGACAGCTCATTCATAAATTACTAATAGTTACTTCACTTTCAAAGGTTCTTACTATACTATATTTACAGTAAAAGAAGTAAAGTAATAGCTATGTACTGTGATGTCCCAGTCAGACACGTCTCACAATTGCTGTGAAAAAGCTAAACGCTACTAGATATTTTCAATACCTAGTCATTTTTGTTCAGGATGATCTTCACACTTATTAGTAGACTCTTTGTAGGTGAAATCCTGACTAAACTATACCAACTTAATAATGCTTTCAGTGGTTCCATTTATGAATTGTAATATTAGCTTGATGCTTTTCAGCAGGCTGCAACCCCCAATAAAGAGAATGTTTTGGGTGACAGAGGGCTGGCTGCTGTACATGTGAACCCCAGCTTCTCAGAAGCTCCTAGACCTAGAAATCCTGAACCTTTTAGACCTGACCTGAAAGAAACATTGGGCCCTCCAAGAACCCTTCAGCTACCCAACCACGAATATGTTGTATATACAGACAGTGAGCTAGAACATGCTAGAAGGCAGTATATTGAAATGCAGCATGTTGGCCAAGAAGGTGGATTCACTCTTTCAAAAGAGCTTCACTGCTGATTAGTGAGGAACACAGTAACCAACATGGTATCTATCATCAGAGCAACAACTTCTAAATTTATGTATCCATCAAAAAATGATGTCCAAGCAATGGCAAAGCGGCTTGTGGATTATTATCTCATGCTTCAAGATAATTCTGTGAATTATGGACGCAATTCCATTTGTAATCTATGTCAATGCAAGACACCAAGTTTTCATTAATGTTGTAAAAGCCAAATTTAAGGTTTTTTTTAGTGATGGAAAACACATTACACAATGCATAGTTGAACAAGGGAACTTAAGTACAAATGTACATTTTAGTGTAATTCCCAGCAGGTTCTCACTATTAAGGTGAATAATGACAATGTAGATTAGCTCTTATTTCGAATAAATATTTGGAGTAGTATTATGTGATGTGATGAAGCTGGAAAGTAAAAAAAAATAATAATGTTAACATCACAATAAGTATTATTACTTACTTTTATGGTCCTGTTTCAGTTTAATTTCTATAGAGAAATACATATAATATGGTGTAATTTTGCACCATACAACTACATGTTACTTTCATGCTTAAATATGTGGCATTACCGTGAAATATGGTTAGACTATCAGGTTACATCATGCCCAAATGTATGCACTGCAATTGGTGAGTACCCCCACACTTTGTTAATATCTAGAACCTGTTGGGTATTTTAGTATAATTTACAGTTCAAATCTTATGGGCCCTATCTTCATGCTACTTAAAATATTTACGTATAGTAGAGTTTTGTTTTAGATTGTTAAAATCTAGATTACATGTTAAAGAAGACTTTAGTCCCATAGTAAAATGCAGTATGCGTTCTAAATGTTTATTCATAAATTATGCAATAAAATTAGAATATTATTGCAATATTTTTGTCCACTGTATCTTTCGCATACAGGAGTTGCTTTTCAGGTAATTAATTAAAGGACTCCATAACATAGACACCAAAAAAGAGACAGGGACCCACACCACAAAGAAAGAAGAAACAAAGATGGCTAGGTTTTGAATGTTTTGAAAATGATTCAAACGCATCAGGAAGCACTGCATTAACTGAAATCTTGGACATGAGAAGCAGCACACTATCATCGGTGGTCAGGAATTCGGGTGATCGTAAGTGCAGTATCTTATGAAGTGTCCATTATATATTTTGTTTGGGCAAGAAACTAACTCTTTTGCTTTTCATAAAGAAGAAACTGTTGACCAGAGAACAGAGGCTATTTATGCTGAAGATCTAGGAGGCAATTCTGACACTGATAGTCAATAAAGTCAAGCAAGACATTACCATACCCTACAAGAGATGTATAAAAGACCAAAACCTAACAAAGAGGCAGTTGCTCAGCTGCTTGACCTTGAGTTTCATGCTCGTAGAGCCTTCATCAACTCCAACACTTTTAGAGACCAGGACAGGCCAGCTAACATACCGCAAGCATACCCCTGTTTCAGAGAAATAGATCATGTAAGCATATATGTATTCATTTCAAATGCTCTTAACTATATTTTCACTTAAATATTTATTCATTTTAATTAAATCTGTGTGTGTGTGTGCATGTGTTTTTTCCCTTTTATTTTTCCGGGTAATGGATGAACTTTGCCGCATCCTTGATAGATGTAACCCTCACTTCATGTCTGATCTAAAGGCTCGCTGGGAGACCTTTTATGGAAAAGCTCAGTTCTATTGGGTTTTTAAAAAGGTTTTGAGACCGCAGACAACACAGGACAAAAACCTATCAGGATGTACTCATTTTTTGTTATTATTGCTGCTTATACAGTTAAGCCAGGTAATCAGTGGTGCAGAGCTGTGTGTTGGATATAAAGTGTGTTGGGATTGGACTTATTTGAGAACCTTTGACCTAGACATGAGCTTGACTTCTGGAAAATTAAATGTGTAGATATTATGGTAATACATTAATAAGTGTAGACCACACACAACCCTGTACTCCCTGTAAATTTGATCAGACTTTTCTATAAGACTGAAAAAATCACATTAAAATAAAAAAAAATGTAATGCATGATCAGTGGAAAAAAATAAAAAGTTGGTCTATAGCCATGATGAAGGCTCTGCCTGAGATGTTCCCATCACCTGTGGCTCCACCCAAGAAGCTGGGACATCCAAGTGAGGTGATGGTGCATGTTCTTGAGGTAACTAATGTACAAGGAATGCTTTAGGCCTTATAGGTGACATTCATGCTTATTTTAAAGCCATGAAAGACTTTGAGTTAGGGAATGTATTTTGGAAACTTAAGGAAAGTGTTTTGCTCAAGGACTCCTATTGGTGTAATGGAGGTGGTCTTGCCTGATTTGCAAATCATGAAAAATTCAAAATGATTAAATATCTAATTAAAATTAAGCCTATTCTATTCAAATCCAATTTTCTGACATCAAGACTCTTTCATTTTTCTTTGTTTGTTACAGCACATGGAAAATTCAGACTCTTACCTCCAGAGAAGACCAGTCTTAAGTCCTATTTTGATTGTTTGTGACAGCAACTGCATGCTGGCCATTGGGTCTACACCTGTGACAACTTTTCAAAAGGAAAATATTGACACAGGTGTAACCTACCTTTTAGCATACTACTACACATTTAATTTGACCTATCCAAAATGTATAGTGACACTCCTGTCAATACTTCAGACAGAAGTCTTGCAGGATGCCATTCATGAACGTGATGTAACTTCATCCTACAAAAAAGCTTTAGCTTAGTGGAAAAACTTGTAGTTATGACCTGTTAAATGTTGTTGTGACAGATAGGGGGCACTGTCATCCCCTTGAATCCTCAGACCAGACACCAGATAAAAGTCCAAATAAAATTATTTTTACAATAATAATGTGCACAAAGCACCTCCACAGCATACTCAGTAATCACAATAATCCAATCCACAATAACAAATCCTCCACTCCCAGATGCGTTGTCACCCTTCCTCCCAACTCAGCTCAACCTGCTGGGGTATCCCCAGTCCTTTTATATCTCTTAACCCGGAAGTGCTTCAAATCCCTCAGTCCATGTGATTCTACAGCATTTCCGGGTCTGGTGAAAATTCCTCTTTTTTCTTCAGCCCAGAAGTACGTCATTTCCTCTGTCCCCGTGACTAGGACGTACTTTCGGGTTATAAGGAAAAAAAAAGTCCCTGGGCCTCCCGGCAGCGACCCCTGGCGGCCCCCTCATTATCCAGCAGGGCTGTGATGAAAGACTTCAAGTTCCATAATTCCCTGCTGGAATTCGGGGCCCCTCCATGTTGCAGGGATGGCTCCATCTGGTGGCTTGGAAGTATTGGTCGGGATGAACTGCCAGCCATATACCACATTGTATATAAAAGAGCTAACTTAACTGGCATACTTGACTTTTTTCACTGTCCTATACTATCACTGTTTTTGTTTTTGTAAATATTTGTTTTGCAAGCAAGTATTCCAGATCTCTGGAGTTAATAAAACTGTTTATAAATACTGGATACTGAACGTGGGTTTTTTTTCACTTTTTATTCCTCATTTTTGAAAATAATTTTAAGAAATTTGTCTTATTTTAAGCATTACTGTTTCTTGAAGCAGACATCAAGAAAATGGGACTCACCAGTTGGAGAAAACAGTCCAAGACAGAGATGTCTGGAGATTCCTTGTTGATGGCCTGTGCTCCAGGAAGGGTTGCAGGCGAAAGTGAAGAAGTGAAGTGAATTCACTATACAATACACAATTCACAGTGCTGTATGTGTGGCTTTTTCTTCCAATTGTTACCAGAGCTAAGAAATTTAATCATGTAAATCCAGTTTCTAACTCTTTATATTGGCTTCTACATAAGTTTAGGACTGATTTCAAGCTATTTCTCCTTAAGTATAAAAGTTTAAAAGATTTGAGCTCTAGTTGCTCAACAGAACTTATCATTGCATACATTTTGGTGCATACATTGCTATCCCAAGATGTCAGTCTTCGAATAATTCCAAGGATACTTCTATGTTAGGAAGAGACATTTGCTACAAGGTTACAAACATGTAGAATGATCTGGCGTCTAATTTAGGGGATAACCCATGTATCTCAGCTTTTAAAGCCAGCCTGAAGAGTCACTGCTTTAGTGTAGTATGCAATGCTTAGAAATGTAGAATAAATTTTGATATTGGAACTCTGTTTATTAAACATTTGCTGAAAAAATAAACCATAAAAATGTAGTTATCATTATGAATCATTACTGAGCTTCATCACTTCTGATTTTCTTCTTGGTATTCTGCGGTCATGTTTTTTGTCACTCCCACATTGTCAAGCTCTTACTGCACCTTCTAGAATATAACTAAATATATAAAGTTCTGAATAATCTTACAAGCCCTCTCGTATATTTTCAGTCTGCCTGTCCCCTTACATCCCCAGTTGTAACCTCAGATTGTCTAACACTGGTTTGCTTATCATACCAAGCGCTAAGCATAAAAGAAGTGATGAGGCGGCCTTTTGCTGTTATGTGCCAAATATTTGGAATATTTTATCAATAGAGGTATGCCAGGTTAATGCCATTGATCAATTTTAACTATTTAAAACGCACATTTTAAATGTGGCCTTTTATTAATTCACTTCTGTTCTAATTCTTAAGGATTATAAATGCATTGCAATATTATACACTTCATGGATAAGCTATCATGATTAATCCTTACTTTAACTCTGTTTTTTTTTTCTGGTTTCTTTGTGGTACCGTTTTATGCCACCACCACCTGATCACAGTAGTGTACAGCCACTTGTGATGATGGAATGAAAGAAGGTATTTTATCTGTCTACGAGACCAACTGCATCAAACTGACTAATATGAAGATTAAAAATAATAAGTAATCATAGTTTTTTTAAATCTTCAAATTAGGATTCTACTACTTAAATATCTGTGTTCTCCAAGTACATATTGATTCTTTATAAATTATTTTTTTACATATTATTTATTTAGTTATATATAACTATTTCTAAAGTGCTGTTTTTTCTCGTCTTTTATATTGTGTAAAGCACTTAGAGGTACATTCCTTTTATGAAAATGTGCTGTAGAAATAAAAATGTTGTTGAATGAAATTTTCAAGATGTTTATTGTAAAAGTAGCTTTTACCCGCGACTTTGTCCGTGCGGGACTCTGTTTTAATATACATTGTTTCGGAAATATATATATGAAGTTATAGTTATTGCCCGTGATTTACTTCGCATGGAACTTCTGACGCCGTGGAAGTGTAAATGTTTAATTGCTTTTTAGAGGATTTCCTTATAAACAATATATATTGTTTCTTTTTTGGGCGGCACTAATATTACCAGGCTTGTGGGCAAACTTACGCGTGAGCAAGCTACGTAAAACTGACCATGGGAGAAACAATCTTCCCTTAAATCTATGCCAGCGTATTTCAAAGTTTGGCCCTGAGACTTATTTATCGTCATGGCGAAGCATACTTTGAGGGGAAATTGCAGTCTCTTAAAGTCAAAGGGGAGTTCATTGGATATTAGAGGAATGCGCTGCACGAACACTTTTTCTCCTTGAGCACATCCGGTCAAAATAATGGCTTTGATTAAATTTTTATGCAGGGCTTTGACTTGCAGTCTAGTGCCATTACACAGTTTCGGTGGTTTTAAATTCCGAAGGAGCATTACTGATGTGCCCTTCCGCAGAGTAAGCCTATGGTATGGAAGATCCGGTGGTTCAAGGGAATTTAAATACTCTACCGGATAGTTAACGGCTTCATCTGCATTACAGACAGTGTCTATTGACTTGTAGACCATTTCTTCTCCATCAAAGGACTTCAGCAACATGTCATTAATGAACGCAGCTTGATCATTTTTTGGAGTCAAAATGGCCCGTTCACAAAACCATTCTATAGGCTTATTCAGTATTTGAGCATCCCCTTCCTCATTCCACGCATGCGTGCCGTGTCGTTCACCCCTCTTCTCAGTGGCAAGATACGTATTAGAGTGTCCCTATTCACCCCTTTAGGGATGGGATTTCAAAAAATCCTTTCTTAGTGGTTATCAATGTCATTATAGGAATGCACTGTCAAAATTTCAGCCCTTTCGGTCCAGCAGTTTGGTCTGTGCGTTGTCTGTCAGTCAGTCATGGAACTTCTTTATATATATAGATATTTGATAAAGAGGAGACATTTGGCTGTTGGTATTGGGATTAAAATGTTCTCACTATGTGATCTGTAGGGGGTGCCATTGAGGCTCCATGCCCCAAACACAATGGCACCACCACAAGTCCAAGGTTTAATTAATAGTTTATTTTAACAAATACCTTCACACAGGTCATTTTTAAGTACTCACGCAAGCACAATTGCTTTTTTTCTCTTCCTTTCTCTCCTTCTTCCTCTACTTCCACTCTGTTAGGTGAGCTTCATACTCTGCCACCTAACTCTGACTCCCTGAATGGATTTAAGCTGACACGTTTTATACAAGACACAGGAGTACTTACGGTGCCGGGGCACATAGCCTATGGGAAACACTTCTGAATCAGATGGAAGCTCCCCAATGTAGGGAGAGCTTCGTTCGAAAGGGATCTCTGGCAAACCACAGAGACATCAGCAGGGTTGTCTTCAGGATTACAGATCCCAAGGCACCCTGTGGGTGTCCAAATTGGGAGCCAACCACAGAAGCACTGCCACCTCCCGTGTCCCAGTTCATCAACTACAATCCAACTGCCCCAACTGAGATAGGAATCATTAGCCATCATGGCTGGGTGCCTTCTTCCATTACACTGTCCATCCATTATGGCCTTCAGGACAGGTAAGTCATAAATCTTCAACCCAGTAGGGACACTGGTCCTTCTGTAACGCCATTTACCACTCCCAATCAAAAGTTTCAGAACACTACCATTTTTCCAGTTTTTATTAAAATTTAAGCAGTTTATGCCCAGTATATAACCTGGAATGGTACAAGGTCAGTCATAAACTGCTAAAGGTTAAAAGAAAAGGCTTAGGGTACCAAAAATAATGTAATATTCAGACTTATACAACTAGGCCTTTTTCAGAAAACAAGTAATGGGATAACAACTTACAGGTTTTCTGCAGCAATGGCAACTAATTACGCCTTAGACAATGGTACAAACAGTTCCAGTTGATACTACAGATGTTCCATATTTTGGTGATTACTTACAAATTATTTGTATAAATTTCGGATTAGTATAATGAATATGTAACACAGTGCCTGTCATTAGTGACAGGCCATTATAACCCAAAAATGTAGGAATTTCCTTTAGAGAAGTTGAAAAAAGGAAGGTGTCAGAGAATACAGTTCTCTGTACCATCAAAAAGAATTTGGACACTGGGGGAAACTCTCACTTGAAAAACCAAAGTCCCAACAGAATCAGAAGACACACTTCTGGGAGTCAACGGTCCAAGTTTAATCCTCTAAGGACTCCTGGTTTTTGGTAGGTGAATCATCTGCAGAGTGGTTGTAAATTTTACACCATTAAATGCTACATTTATATCAGACATTTCAGATGCAGCCTCATGATGGCTTTGGTGCTTCTTCAATTAGTGTTGCCCCTTTGTGCAGTAATGATGGGAAACTTTTTTGTACTTATACCACCACAACTTTGAGCATGTGCATGAGCCACAGGATTCACAGGTCAAGCAAAGTGCATAGATCCACTCTCTGGACAATTCACTAATCAGATAACAGTACTCTTAAGAGTACTCTTACTCACACAAAATAACTTACTCTAGCAGATGCATTAACATGTTAAACTTTTCAGCATTACTAGAGAACTTCTTATACTGTATATATTTTTATTAATGGTACTTTCAAACAGTTGTTTTATTTTTCTAGCTGCATAAATAGCAAAACAGTTAACCCAGTTTAAATCATATATATGGTATATACCTGTAAATATAAAGAAATGTAATCTACTTTATATTGTAACATTTGCCCATGTTAACAAAATATAAACAGTGCCTTCAGACTCCTTCAATTTTTTCACTTTTTGTTATGTTGCAACAATATGCTAAAATCATTTCAATTAATTGTTTCCACACATCAAGCCTCAATAACCCTGCAAAGCAAAAACAGGATTTTAGAAATTTTTGCAAATTTATTTCAAAAACTGAAATATACCTTTGACTCAAGTAGTCAGACCCTTTACTCAGTACTTCGTAGAGGCACCTTTGGCAGCAATTATGGCCTGGAGTCTTTTTGGGTATAATGCAACAAGCTTTGCGCACCTGGATTTGGGGATTCTTTAGTCACAAAATAAACGATATTAAATGTAACGTAACACATATCGGTAACTTCAGAAGTATTTATCGTTTTTTTAAACCTGGACTCTGGCTGGGCCACTCAAGTACATTTCTAGAGCTGATCAGAAGTCAACCTCTATCCCAATATTACAGTAGGTCCAGAGCTCTTAAAAGTAGACTTTCATTATAAATATCTCTCTACTTTATTACGTTCAGCTTTCTCCCATCCCTGACTAAATCTCTTTGTCCCTGTCGCTATACCACAATGCTTGGTTTCCTCTAGATGTGATGCTTAGAATTGAAGTTGAATTCAGTTTAATTTTGGTTTCAACAGTCCAGAGATTCTTTTTTCTCAGTCTGAGAGTCCATTAGGTTCCTTTTTGCAAATACCAAGCAAGGCTTTCATGTGTCATCTAGCTACTCTGCCATGAAGCCCAAATTAGTGGGGTGTTGAAGTGGTGGCTGTCCCTCTGGAAGCTTCTCCCATCCCCACAAAGGTTCTCTGAAGCTCAGTCAGAATGACTATTGGGTTCTTCTTCACTCTTTTCCTAAGGAACTTCTGGCCAGAATGCTCACTATGGCCAGGTAGCCAGCTCTTGGAAGAGTTGCTGTTGTTTCAAGCATATTACATTTAAAATTTGTGGATGTCACTGTGCTCTTGGGAATCATCATTTCCGTAGAAGTTTTCTTGCAGTCTTCTCCTGATCTCTGGCTCAACACAATCCTGTCTCTAAGCTCTGGAAGCAACTACTTTGACCTCATAGCTCGGTTTTTCTCTGATATACAGTACATTGCCAGCTGTGGAACTGTATACTGTTTAGACAGGCTGCACCTTTCCAAATCATGTCCAAACAACTAAATTACCTATAATTGGGTTCCAAACTAGGTGCAGAAGCATCTCAATGATGATCGACAGAATGTCATGTACATGAGCCAAATATCAAGTGTCATAGTAAAGTCTCTGAATACTTGGGTCAATGGGATATTTCAGTTTTTATTTCCTAAAATCCTTTCTCATTTTGTCTTTCTGGATTAACTGTTGTTTGCTGAGGGAAAAAAAATAATCAAAGTGATTTTAGCATGCCTCCTGAAGGCACTGTATACATACAGTATACAGTAGATTGTTAGTTTAGTTACTTGAGAGGTGGTAATTATAAATATTAGGTAAAACATTATTTTCTTTTATCTTTTCCCATTTGTTGGTGTCCTTCAGCACTTTCTTAAGATGTGAATTATAAAACGTATTTGCCAAAATGTGCCTTCTGAGCAAGGTTTCATTTACCCTTCCTCTATGCGTAAATCTGTTTGCAATATGATGTTATCTATACTAATAAAAGGCAAAGCCCTCACTGACTGACTGACTCACTGACTGACTGACTGACTCACTGACTCATCACTAATTCTCCAACTTCCCGTGTAGGTAAAAGGCTGATATTTGGCAGGCTCATTCCTTACAGCTTACTTACAAAAGTTAGGCAGGTTTCATTTCGAAATTCTACGTGTAACGGTCATAACTGGAACCTTCTTATGTACATATATACGGCCATAGGCTGCAGCTCGGTCTCCGTGTGAGGCGGAGTTGCGTCCCTTATCTTCACGCCTCCCACGTAATTGAGTGCCTGCCCATATAAGACCGTCCGTCGGCAGCAATCCAATAGACACGCTGCCGCTAAATATTCGCGGGTGAAGGACGGTGCTTATGCAAATGAAGATGAAATAGTCAGGGATAGACTAGTGTTTGGCACAAACTTTTAAGTGACGGGTCGTAGCTAACATTAAATAAAGCCGTGGACATCACAAGATTGCACGAGATAGCACAAGCACAGCTGAGAACCTTCAATGCATGTACTCCGAGCGGCTCACGTGAACTGACTGTGAACGCAGTATGCAGAGAACAAGAAAGAGCTCCAAAGAGCGCTGAACAAAAAACGCATTACACAATTGAGAAGGCAGCAAAAGAATGTGAAGCGAGTGACGCATGCAAGCATATTCATAAGTGCAGCTACTGCGGAAACAAAGCACGGTGTAAACCTTAAGTTTAAATTAAGTTCATAGACATGCTGCCGCTGGCGTTTGTCATGCCTACGACGAACACAATATTCGCGAGATACAAGTTTAATGAGAAGACGCATTGCTGGGTCTGAGCTAACATTAAATAAAGCCGTGGACATCGCAAGATCGCACGAGATAGCACAAGCATAGCTGAGAACCTTCGATGCATGTACTCCGAGCTGCTCACATGAACTTCACCTAATGGCAGAAAGTCCAACGAACAAGCAGCAACTGAAGACAGCTGCAGTAAACCCCTGGCAAAGTATCACAAGAGTGCAAACCCAGCACTTGGAGATGGCCAAGGGTTTCAGACATCAGGCACTCATTGACTGTAAAGGATATTCAATAAAATATTGAAAACTAGGGGGCTCCACCCCCTCCTCACTTCGCTCGCCCACCCCCTGGTTTGGTTAACCGGATGTACAATTTTAAGAGATTGTTATTTCCATGGGAATTGTTATATATGCATTTTTTTTTCACTTTTACTTTAAAAACAATATTTGGAATTAACTTTTCTTCAAGATCGCATTGAATTTTGATTCCGTGTTTGGACTTACATCGTGACAACGCAATGTATGCCTGTAAGTGAATATCATTTCTTTCTCTCTAATAATTAAAATGAATTTTTCCAAATGTTTTTCCGTGCTCTTTCTTCTTTGCTTAGTCATTGACATGTCATCCCAGAGCATATAAAATTATTGTCCTGATAAAATTTATAAGAGCTGAGAGCGCAGGAAGTGTGTCTGCCAAAAGCATTCACACGACTAAGAGCTGAGAGCACAGGAATTGTATCTGACAAAAGCATTCACACGACTGAGGTTAGATGACCGTGGCCTTGTTTGAAAATAGTTGTAAGTAGGGTGTTATTTGAAAGAATCTCATGTTAAAAGTCTTTGTCTCATGGGACTCACGGGGCAACGTTTTTAGAATCTTTTAATTCTCGCTGGCCACACGAATTAGATGATCTACAAGTCTCCGACTTAAATTTTTAATCTGAATGATATATTCAATGTCTTTTCGCTGTTCCGTTATTTCACTGAGTAATAATTTCCATTTGTCTGCGCTAATGCGATCTTTCCTATCCCTTCTTTGAGACTTTCGAATGTTTGTACTTCCATTATCTCTAATCTGCTCTGCATGTGTACCGAGCCAACATTTTTGAATTCTTTATGATGTTCTACTTTGTCATTTACTCTTTGTCCTTTATTTTCACCCCCAGGTGTGGACTTGTCTCGCAGGACATATAAGTGTCTCTCTGAGAAAATCATGTCTCGTTTCCTTCCAAGATTTCTTTTCATAATAGAGAATTGATCATTATACTTATGATTATGCTAGTTTGTCCAAATACTTTTGAGCCCCTGAAAATGACGGAACATGTATAAAATTTCTGTCATTCCTAAATGGCTCGTGCAATATTTTTAGTAAACCCCTTAAATTAAAGCTGAAAGTCTACACTTCAATCACATAATGATTGTTTTATTTCAAGTCCATTTTGGAGGCAGATAGAGCCAAGATTGTGAAAATTGTGTCCACATACTTATAGACTGGACTGTATTTACTTATACATAAACATATATGTATGATGTAAGATAAAACACTGGAGATAAAGAGTTAGGACACCTTGAAGGTGAACCCTATATATTTTGGCAAAACAAAAAAAGAAATTGCCAAAAACAAGTGCAATGTCTTTCCAGATGGGAGTCATCAGTTAGACTGACTCAAGATAGCGGTGAAACTCCTTAAGAGGAAGCCAAACCGGGAGGGGTGGGGCCAAGGAACTGTGACCTGGAGGTGATGTCACTGTTGCTGCCGATCATTTGATCTGCAAGGGAGAGAGGAGGAGAAACATTAGCAACTTGGGATGGAATTACCAATAAATAATCCGTCAAGTTGTTTCCGAAGCACACATGTGACAATGTTTTTTTTTTATTTAATGTAATTTTTCTAAGTATATTTGCAAATGCTTTAAATTTGGCAACTCTAACATTGTATGCAATTATACTGAAATAAATTCAATTGGAACAAATGTCATTGATTTAAACAATATATGTGTGCAAATGTAACCATAACATAAAACCATTCAATAATTTATAACAAACTAGATTCATATATATGGAGCACCACCACATGCATTACATGTCTTCAAATCTGAGCCTTAGAAGTTAGATTCCCAGGTCGGTTGGAGTTGTTCTCTTCTCTCTTCACTTGCTCAGTTCCCACCTGAGTCTCCAGCTTCCTTGTACTGCTAAATAACAGGCTGCTAGAATGACTGTCAAAGCCTAATCTCTGTATGAGAGTATCCTGAGATTGACTGGTATTTCATTCATGGCTGCTTTCTGTATTTCACTCATTCATGTTGGGGTAGAGTTAAAAAAGAATGAATAGAGCCTGCTATTAGAAAATTTAATTTAACCTAAAGATTTATGTGTGTGTTAATGTAGATGTAAAGATGTGAGGAATAAGGCACTGTTTAAATCATGTGCTGCTGCAGGCAAACTAGCCTTAAATGTGACACGGTTGTTGCTTACATGTGGCAAGCTGTGTGTGTATTTTCTCTCACTAATCAGGAATAAGATATGATTATTCTTTCCCAGGAATTAGGTTTATAGACACGCTGCCGCTGGTGTTTGTCATGCCTAAGATGAATACGATATTCGTGAGATACAAGTTTAATGAGAGGACGCAGGGTATAAACAAGACTTTTCATCACTTTGTAAAAGAGTTAAAATTGTTGGTGAAGGACTGTCCTTATGCAAACGAAGATGAGATGTTCTGGGATAGAATAGTGTTTGGCACTAACTCAGCAAAAGAGCGAGAGAAACTTTTAAGTGCCGGGTCTGAGCTAACATTAAATAAAGCCGTGGACATCGCAACATCGCACGAGATAGCACAAGCACAGCTGAGAACCTTCGATGCATGTACTCCGAGCGGCTCATGTGAACTGACTTTGCAGGACTGGGAAAGGTAAACCCGTGCATGCAGTGTGTGATGTCTCAGATAAAGAAGAAGACTACTGTTTATTGATGCACTAAGAAAGGAACAACCCTCTGAATCTGAACAAGCCTTTGTAGACATATCAATAGGAAAGCAAGATGTAAAGCTTAAGTTTAAATTAAGTTCATAAACACGCTGCTGCTAAATATTTACAGGCAAATCCACAACTTAATACCGGGAATGCCTGTTAAACACCTTAGATTCACGAGTACCGATTTGGGTAGTGAACACTTCGAAGAATGATACCTGTTATTTTTACAAAGGTTGACAAACACGGAATATAACTTGAACACAACACACCCTCCAAATACAAACCCGATTGAAAGAAATAATGGTAATTAAATCCTTGATGACAACAACACTTATAACAGTGCCAAAACAATTACATTGACAATCATGTTACATTATTTTTAAAATGTTTTCTTTTTTTTTCATAACTTCTTTAACACGCTACTTCTCCGTTGCGAAGCACGGGTATTTTGCTAGTTAAATCATACTTGCTAGTAAAGAGAGTGAGAAGTTAGAGAAATATCTGCATAGGTAGGACAATCAAACTGATGTTCCACTGAGCAGCTTTGTTGTTGCAGTCATGCAAAAAAATGCATTTGAAAGGCACATCAAAGAGAGCAGATTTTTAGCCAGCCTAATATGTTTGGGTTGATGTCTTTTCCTTTCCTGTAAAGTTAAGCTTTACAACTTGCTTTCCTCTTCGTTTGCATAAGCACAGTCCTTCACAAGCAATTTTAACTTCGTTACAAAGTGATCAAAAGTCTCGTTTATACCCTGCGTCTTCTCATTAAACTTGTATCTTGTGAATATCGTATTCGTCGTAGGCATGACATACGCCAGTGGCAGCCTGTCTATGAACTTAATTTAAACTTAAGGTGTACACCGTGCTTTGTTTTCGCAGTAGCTGGACTTATGAATATTCTTGTATATGTCACTCGCTTCATATTCTTTTGCTGCCTTCTCTATTGTGTAATGCGTTTTTTGAACAGGTTTCATTCATCGAAGTGATCACTACCCAAATCTGTACTTGTGAATCTAATATGTTTAACAGGCATTCCCGATATTAAGTTGTGGATTTGCCTGCAAATATTTAGCTGCCGCATATCTATGAACGTAATTTAAACTTAAGCTTTAAACCTTGCTTTCCTATTGATATATCTACAAAGGCTTGTTCAGCGTCAGAGGGTTGTTCGTTTCCTACTGCATCAATAAACAGCTTGTGTTCCTCTTTATCTGAGACATCACACACTGCATGCACGGGTTTACCTTCACTTACTTTTGTCTTCAGTAAGTGAAATGCATGTCCAATTCGATTAACTTGGCCGTTGAAGAACAATCAACTACTTTGCATTGAAAGGCCCTTGATTTACTTTCATGGTATGTTTTGGCTTACTGTTCATCTGTACTGTGAAGCACCGCCCTATCAGTTTTGTAGCATTTGGCTGAATCTGAGCAGAAAGTATAGTCCTGTACACTTCCAAATTCATTCTGCTACTTCTGCCAGCAGTCATATCATCAATAAACACTAGACACTGACTTCCATTGGCAGTCAGGCATGCACATATCATAAAACTGCCTCCATCGTGTTTCACTGATGATATGGTATTCATCAGATCATGGGCCATTGTTTTTCTTTTTTCCATACTCTTCTCTTCCCATCATTCCGGTATATAATGATTTTCATTTGTCCAAAGTAAATAGTTCCAGAACTAGACAGGATTCTAAAAAATGTTTTCTGGTAAAGTCTAATCTGCCCTTCCTATGCTTGAGTTTAAGTAGTTGGTTTGCACCTTGTGGTAAATCCTCTGTATTTACTTTCATGAAGTTTATTGATTATAGACTTTGGCAACGGTAGGTCTACCTCCTTAAATAATGACATCCATTAAATTTTAAGATACTGTAGGATATTTTATACTTTGGAAGCCTTTTGTTTAAGGTTTAACTTTTCACAGAATGTTTATTTATCCTTATAATTTCAAGGAGGCCTACATCTTGTGATCACAACATAGGATCTGGAGCACAGAAATAAAAGAAATGTGGCCCATAAAAATGATATTTTAATATAATATATTACTTTATTTAGCTTGTAGTGATGATTAAAAAAATGTATTCTCATGTTTTCAAGCTTAACGGAGATAGCAACATATTTCATGTAATAGGTTTCTAAGGTGGCCAAAGCTGGAATTTTGTAAACACTATCGAAATGTCCATTAAAAACATCACATTAATTGAGTTGCATAATCCACATGTCACGTCATCAAGTTTTCTAGTTTTATGCTCACAACCTGAAACACATGTACTTTTACTAAAATACTTGTATTCTTAAATAAACCACCTCCGTAAGAAGCTCTCATTAATGAAAGTGGAACGTGCACAGACGTAAACGGGTATTTGAATTATAGACCCACCTCCAGTCGTTAAAATTGATATTCAATGTGGTCAGTCACAGCTGGATTACCTCTGGATTATTTTTGAAGCTGCATGGGTAAATGAACATGCTTGTTATTGAAGCATCTTGGATATGCAAGTCTGAGGAATATTCTCTTCCTGATAATGTTTTAATTTGCTGTTTTTTACTTTGTAATCTTTATTTTATCTTGTCTGTCAGTACAAACCTTTAGTTGATATAATGTGAAGCACAATGTTAGCCAATGAATAAGCTGGACTCCTGACCAATGAATGAGCCAGGGAGGTGAGTCTTCAATTCAAATGTTCAGCGGCAAGTGGTTAAATAGGAATATTTAAGTACAAATATATGTGTTTTGGAAGTTGTGAGCATATGACTGAATTATCTGATATATGGAAAATGCATCATGAGCAACCTGAGAATCTTACATGGACATTTTTATATTGTTTGCTGTTGTAAAGTTTTGGACACAATGGACCTCTATTATATCAGAAACTGTGTTTTGTATGAAAAAATAAGATTCAGTTTTTTCTCAGCCATTACAATAAGCTACAAGGGGTAGGTAACAAATAAGAAAATTATGTGGTGCATTCCTTTACTGAGCTCTCCAAGGTGAAAGAGGCTGAAGTCATTCATTGATTTAAATGTCAATATAAAATTACTTGTTTACTATAACATTTTCAATTCATCATTTGATGCATGTGTGTTGTGATGTAACTTTAATATATGCAAAGTCATTCATTTGATCATTTTATAAAATGTGTAATGAATGTTAGAGAGTTCTATTAACGATGAAAAATCACTATATGCAAAAAATGGACTAATCACTGAAGAAACCAAAAACCAATCTTGCTGTGTGATTAAGCTGATAAATTGCAGTGCAATGGCGCAAGCTTCTTTATCCAAAATGCGTATTCAACCAATAAACAAATGCCATGGGAAAGTCTCCATTTAAGTATTCTGGTATTGCCTCTAACACTCCCATTCTGACTATGTCTTTGTCTTGGTAATTTGGCTTTGGTTATACAGTAATGTAGAATCTTATTGAATGATTCCCGCACACTACTTTCCTAACAATGATTACAGTTAAGTTGTCTGGTTTATAGAAATACATTCCCATGCTCAGAAAAAATCTTCTTTTGGTCTTTACCGCTATCCCAAGTTTTCAAGGAAAGTTCTTTGTTTTATTTTAGATAGATATGCATATCTCCTAATTAACTACTTTTAACATCTAAGCAGTGCTCTTAAATACAACGAGTCAGCAGCCACCCTTGGGTTTGGGACAAGACCGGGTGGTGAGCATCAGAGCTTTGAGTCTTTCAGTGTTTTGCTGTTTGTGTGACATTTGGATATATCCTAAATCCCACATTCTAGAAATGTCTCACTTACTGTACATGTAACATGAGTTAAAAATCATTACATCATTATGAATTCACAAATTGTCTTAATACAACAAACTAATTTTCTCTAATTGTGAATCATTTAGTAGTTTCTTTGTCTTGATATACATTATTTTCATTGGAGTGCAAATAAGAATATTTTTGATTACAAATCATCACTTTAATTATTTATTCCTTAATTCTTTTGAGAAATGTGGCATTTTTATTGGAATTTTATATTTTTATAATCACAGAAAGATATGACATAGTAACTGCATATGTAAGTAAAGTTTTTATTATTTCATGTTTCCAGAATTGCAAAATTTAACTAAAGGCTCATTTTGGTTAAGTTTATGCTTTGCACATTTCAAAGTGACATCACTCTTTGCAAAGATACACCTATAGAGTTCAGTGTTATGGACCTATGGAATGGTTTCCCTCAAAGTTATTTTGTACAGGCAAGTAATCTATCTTCAACCTGTATTGATAAAAATAATGTATGTCTCTTTTAGTAAAGGTTTTTAATATAGAGTTGCATTCTTTGAAATTTTTGGTGATACCATTAATCTGTAAAGTTTAAACCCCTACTCCTCAGTGAGTTCTAAGTTACTTCTAAAATCAGATAAAATGTAGTCTTCTTATGGATTATCAATTTTTTTGCCAACATGCAAAATACCATGAGATTTTCAATAAAGCAATGTTTGTTTATCCTGACCTCTAATGCTCCTGCTGAAATCCTACAGATGTCTTATCAATGAAGAAATTAAAGCCCTTTACCAATCACTGTATTGAATAATACACCAAACATTTTCAGTGCATTCTTCTCTCTGAAATATAACTCATTTATTCACTCACATATTCACATTCCCTCCAACCTTACTGTTGAGTGTTCTCATGGCAGCTGTCTGAAACTCCTTGTTGGAAATACCCACATTCTTCTGAACCAACTGAAATAGCCAAATGAACCACTTCAAATGGTCCCTACTGATCATCCTGTATTAATGAACTCTTCACCTTATTACCCATTGTCAACAAGATGGATGGATGGATACTATTCTGACAAGGAGAAGGTGGAGTAGGATTGGATATGTCATCAAAAGAGAGAATACCATAAACAAGACTGCACTTCACTGGACCCACAAAAGAAAATGCAAGTGCTGAAGACCCAGAACTGGCACAGAGCTTTCAAGGCAGATGACCCTAACCCACAGCTAATGAACCACAGGGAAACTAAACCATGACATGCAGCAGTGAAGAACCTTTGTTGCTGCCCTACATGCCAGCTAACATAACAGGCAATAAGAACAAACCCTGTAATAGAGGTTGAGATCATCAACAGCAGGTCACACGATGCCAAGAGGACCACATTATCCAAAAAAGAAAAAAAAAAAAAAGCAAACATGACATTATTTGAATATTTTTCTACTCTCCACAACTTCATCTTGATATGCTTTCAATCAAAATCACAAACAAGAAGGGATCAAGACACACACAGAATGACTGTATAGTATATCAAGTTACTATACAAAGTGTAGAAAGTGTAAAATAATGTTAAAAGATGTCAAATCATTGATTGTTTTTAATTATTCAATATAGATTTTATTGAGCTAATACTAGGTAAATAGTCACAACATCCCAAACACCTGTATTTTTACTGAACTATTCTTTAATAAACCACTTCAAAAAAATGTTCTCATGAAAAAGAGATAGAACATCATTACATTTTTATTCATAGTGGTGAGCCACCACTGGTGCACCTTGGGATTATTGAGTGGAAGTCTGTGAAACTGCACAGGTGAATTAACTTCTCCTTCTTGAAGCATCCTGGATATGCACAAGTATGAAGTATATTACCTTTCACTCACATTTCTTCAAGTTTTAATCTTTCTTTACATGTCTTTCAGTGCATACTTTTTATTGATATCACATGAAGCCCATTGTTAGCCAATGAATAAAATAATACTGGGCTGGACTCCTGACCAACGAATGAAATGGAGTGGCCAGTCTTCAGTTCAAATCACAAACAGGCTTACATTACAGTATATAGTGTAGCAAGTGTAAATAATGTTTTAAAAATGCCAAATTATTGATTGTTTTTAATTATGCATTATAGTTTTTAATGAGGCAAAAATGTGAACAACAGCATAGTGAAAACCAAAAATGATAAAAATCTGACATGACAGACCATTATCTCAGTCTCAGGAACCCTATAACAGGCTGTCTGTTTCTTGTTGAAATTTCCAGTCTCGGCAGTCTCTGTGAGAGTGTAGGTATGGCATCATACAGGTATATGAATCAATGTTTCACCATGCATCTGCCTGGGTAATTGTGTTGTGTGTGGATACTGTAATGTTCGAGTTTCATAGTGCTTCTCAAAGTTTTCTTTGCAATGAGCAAAACAAGTTTGAAATGGCAAAAGTTTAGGCGGAAAATAAAATTACGTCTAACATCTCATTTTCAAATATTTTTTTTTTGCAGTTTAAGAAGCAGTATTTTTTTAAACAGGTATTGTCAAGTTACAGAGTCACAGAGTTGAGATTCAGAAAAGTGTGTCCAGGTTTCCAAGCAAAATACAAGAACTTTATTACTGTATAGAGAAGGCAGGTACAGTCTCAAGACTTCATTTAAAATAGGAGCTGTTACTTCAGCACTCAAGATAGTAGCCGTGGCATAGACAACTGTCCTGCTTTAGTTCCCATCTTCAGATTTGAAGAACACCACCTCCTGTGGCAGACCAGAAGAGTGCAAGTCAGAGCCCAGGGTTAAATGTTCTAAACATCATGTGAGAAGCACATTACATGGTAAGCCTGATCCTGCAGAGGACAAACAATTACTTCACCCTTTGTTTATTGTTTACCAGACACAGCAGATCAGTCACAGAGCTGTCCTTGCACCACTGCCATTAGAGAATGTGAATCACGAGCCACCTCGGTTGCAATAGTATACGTATTTTCCCCATACAGCGAAACCTCGATTCACGACCATAATTCGTTCCAAAACTCTGGTCGTATACCGATTTGGTCGTGAACCGAAGTAATTTCCCCCATAGGATTGGATGTAAATACAATTAATCCGTTCTAGACCGTACGAACTGTATGTAAATATATATTTTTTAAAGATTTTTAAGCACAAATATAGTTAATTACACCATAGAATGCACAGCGTAAACTAAATGTAAAAACATTGAATAACACTGGGAAAACCTTGAACAACAGAAAAAACTAACACTGCAAGAGTTCGCACTATGACGCTAAGAAACGCTCACTAAAACACTTTTCTGTTCATTAAATACGAGGTTAAAACAATGCTCGGATCTGTCTCTTTACAAACAAGCCAGGTGCATTCTTTAACTGCCTTCTTGGCTGTATGAGTCCAGCTGTCTCTCTCTGTCTCGTGCGCGCGTGTGTGTGTCTCTCTCACGCATGTTTGTGTGTCTCTCTCTCGTGTGTGTGTGTGTGTGTGTCTCTCTCTCTCTCGCTGCACAGGGAGAAACTGAACACGAGCGGAAATCACCCGTGCACAAACCGAAAGGGAAACTGTCTTGTTCGTATACTGACTCTGTGGTTGTGAACAAATGCAAAAGTTTGGCAAACTTTTTGGTCGTAAACCGATTTGTACGTGTTCCGAGACGTTCGTGAACCGAGGTTCCACTGTTTTCATTATAATGAAATTTCCATTATAACACAAAATATTTTTATGGTCCTATGAATTTTGTTACAATGGGAATCCACCACCTGTATATATATATATATAGAGAGAGACAAACGCCCCTGGAAAGAGACAGATGCCCCTGGAAAAACCACAACCCCTGAAACACTGGCTACCCTCACATTGCTCCTTGCCCTTGCGCTAATACGCGTAATACAAGCCTCGCGCGATACTCCGCCGACTTAAAAAGCCTTGCGCAGCACCTGCCAGTTTCGGTATTGATTTGTTTTGCTTTTTCTCTCTCTCAGACTTCTGCTCCTGACGCGTATTCATTTGAAGAAGAAGGAACTTTCTCTACCTTTTAATTGATAAACGAAACTGTCATCCCTGTCAAGGAGCAAGTTTGAAGAGACAAATGTTTGTTTGCAGTGTTTGAATAAAAATCCATTTTCTTTCCCTGACCTCGTGTGTCTCTGTGCAAATCTGTGACCCAAGCGTGACAATACTACAGTATATATAGTATATATACTATAATATATATACTAACAGAATACCCACGCTTCGCAGCAGAGAAGTAGTGTGTTAAAGAAGTTATGAAAAATAAAAGGAAAAATTTTAAAAATAACGTAACATGATTGTTAATGTAATTGTTTTGTCATTGATATGAGTGTTGCTGTCATATATATATATATATATATATATATATACATACACACACACACACAGACACAGACACACACACATATAAACATTTATACATAGACATATATACATATAAACATATCTACATATACACATATCCACACATACACATATCTATAGATATATACATATACACATCTACATATATATACATATATATATATACACACACATATACATATAAACATACATACAGATAAATATACTGTACATATATATATATATACACACACACACATACATTATATTATATATATATATATATATATATATATATAGTAAAATACCCGTGCTTTGCAGCGGAGAAGTAGTGTGTTAAAGAAGTAATGAAAAAGAAAAGGAAACATTTTAAAAATAACGTAATATGTTTGTCAATGTAATGAATGTAATTGTTTTGTCACTGTTATCTATATATATCTAGATATATATATCTGTCTATCTATATATATATATCTATATATCTATATAGTGGTCGGCACGGTGGCGCAGTGGTAGTGCTGCTGCCTCGCAGTTAGGGGACCTGGGTTCGCTTCCCGGGTCTTCCCTGCATGGAGTTTGCATGTTCTCCCCGTGTCTGCGTGGGTTTCCTCCGGGCGCTCCGTTTCCTCCCACAGTCCAATGACATGCCGGTTAGGTGGATTGGCGATTCTAAATTGGCCCTAGTGTGTGCTTGGTGTGTGGGTGTGTTTGTGTACGTCCTGCGGTGGGTTGGCACCCTGCCCAGGATTGGTTCCTTCCTTGTGCCCTGTGTTGGCTGGGATTGGCTCCAGCAGACCCCCTTGACCCTGTGTTTGGATTCAGCGGGTTGGAAAATGGATGGATGGATATATCTATATATATCTATATCTCTCTCTCTATATATATATGTATATATATATATATCTCCTTTGGGATGCGAGCAGCTGTTGCTGGGGGTGCCAGAATCCATCGAGGAAGAAAAATGAAAAAAAAAAAACGGATGACTCCTGCTCTTACGTGCACTTACTGCAGTGCTGCATGGGTATTATGAAGTATCGTATCTGTTCAAGTTCTATTTAAATTTTAAATATAAGTAATTTTTATTTAGTCGACAGAAATGTGTTTAGTAGGAATGAAAGGTAAATTTAGTCAGCATTGCATAAATTTTTCTTCACCATAGAAATTTAAAGAGTAAATTCAACTTACATTCCTACCAAAGATATTTCTGTCGACTAAATAGAACCTACTTATATCCAAATTTGAGTTATTGAGCTGTCGCCTGCCTGACTGGATATGTCACCCTCGCTTCGCTCTTACTTTTTTACCGTTCATGTAATCATGGCTAGTCGTGAAAAAAATAGAACACGGAAGGAGGATCACACTGAGTATGGCTTTACCAAAATAATTATTGATGGCGAATAAAGTATCCATTATTCATAAAGCTTCAATTGGTGGTTTTTTTTCTGCGTTAACCTCATATTTTTTCATACTTCTTCTCAAACCAAGGGGGTGCGAGGGTAAAATGAATCGGGAAGCGCTGATTTATATATATTGAATATACTGAAATAGTTTTATTGTCAAATAATGCAAACAATACGCGGCACGTGTTTCGCCCTAATTCTGGGCTCATCAGGCGTACACACTCACTGCACTCCGTCTCGGGAATCGAACCTCGTACGTCAGCGCTAGAGACGAAGCCTCTCGTGTTGCACCAGGGTGTGTGTTTCGTTTATTTGACAGTATGTAGATCGGAGTGTATATATATATATATATATATATATATATATATATATATATATATATATATATATACTCTTGTAGCCACATAAATGCCTTTATTTTATAGACAAACCAGGGATGAACAACTTCCTTTCTACTGCAGGCACAACCGCGACACACATAAAAAACATCAATAATAACTCATAAACGTGCAATATCATTTAGAAATATCGTAACATTTTACTCACCAAAAATTCGGATTATTTGTAAACAAAATCCATCGTCCTCTCTTTCCTCGAAAACAGTTCAATTACTCTGTCGTACGGATTATCCGAGCGCGTCAGTTCCATCAAAACCTCACTTTCTTTTGCCATCGAAGCTAATGGTGAAAGGCGAACACGCCCTATGGTATTCCTGGTATAAATTTGAATTCGCTTTAGGGCTGAAAATGTCCGCTCGACAGAAGCAGTGTACACGGGAATGCTCACTGCCAAATATACCAATGTGAACAGCCGCCCCATGCTCTCATTCAGATTTTTCTGATGAAGGAAATCAAGGAGATCAGTGGGAGATTTTCCTGCAAAATCATCGATAGCATGCATTACAGTCAGGTCCGTTTTTAGCCGAGACAGATCAAAAAGTGCTCCGTGGCTGTTGTGTTAAAGTGTAGAAGGCTGCATGCATGAAATTTTTCTTGTATTCCCGAAACTTTTGGGGCTCGAGGAGCATGACAAACATCAGGTTTTCATGGTCTTGAAATCTGGTCTGTGTCTGGCAAATAATATTGTCCAGAATCCTGACATGGAGTTGGCTGTAGTGCACGCGACGATCTTTTGCTCGGAGCGTTTGTGGTGCGTTCAATGGAGTCGTAGACTTCCTCTTATCGGCTTCTATCCAATCAATGGGTCTGAATACGGTGACATTGCCGTACGCCTGCTAAAGGGCCCTACTGACACCAACTCAAAATCTGATTGGTTGAAGCAATAGGTTAATCGACATTTATTCTGTGTTAGAGTGCCTCCACAACAGATTCTGAAAGCCTCTCGGCCTGGCAACAAATGACGGCTGAAATGTGATTGGTTAAATATTTTAATACGAAACTCCACCTCCCACGGCTATCGAGCTGCATTCTATTACAGTATATATGGACGAAAGTATGTTCCAGTTATGACCATTACGTGTAGAATTTTGAAATGAAACCTACCCAACTTTTGTAAGTAAGCTGTAAGGAATAAGCCTGCCAAATTTCAGCCTTCTACCTACACGGGAAGTTGGAGAATTAGTGATGAGTGAGTGAGTGAGTGAGTCAGTCAGTCAGTCAGTGAGTGAGTCAGTGAGGGCTTTGCCTTTTATTAGTATAGATATATATATCTATATATATATATATATATATATATATATATATATATATAAAATTTGTAGCTGAAAATCCTCAAAGGGAGCAAATAAATCATGTATCTTAAAACAGTTTTTTACTCCTAAGTTTTCGATTCCTGCCAGGAATCATCATCAGAGGAAAATGATTAGACTTACAGGAATCCAAAGTAAAATATAGCAAATAAGGAGGGGAAGGTAGGTGGATGTGGGGGTGGGGAATTGATGAGGTGGGATTTGGAGGGTGTTGGTTATAAAGTCTTATTTATTATTTGCATGTTCTTCTTTTCAAGCTTACATATGCTGGGTTCATGTCCAAATTACTTTTAATTATGTTTTCATTAGATGTATGTGTGTAAATCATCAGTAAAAAAAAATAAGGGAGAGGAGACAGACAGAGCTCAGTTGAGGAGGAATACAGTAGAGAAGAGGAGAAGATAGAAAAAAGTGAATTGTTTGTGCTGCATTTGAGAAAAAGTCTGTTTCAAAGGCATTGTCAGTAATTAAAAAGGTATTTGAACTTGGAACTATTGTTGTAGATGTGTCTGGGGTTTGGATGTTTGAGATTCCCTCTAGTAGCCTAAATACATATATACATATGCTGTATATACTAGGAAAAGTATAATTTGCGTAGATAGGCTTAGTTGCTCAGGACACGCACTCTTTACTAGTTAGGCCAGTGCTTCTGGTATAGCAGTTACAGCTCCTACAGTACCCATCTTCACACAGTGCACACATTAACTCTGCTAAAAATTATATTTAGAAACAAAATTGCAGAGTGCAAGAACCTGGAGCTCCAACCTCTCTTTGGAAAAACACCAACAATAGATGTTTCCTCAGATTTGTGAGTTCCTCTTTTGATGTCCCTGAAAAGAGGGCACCATTTAGTGGACTCCACTTTTTCAGTCAGAGCAGCAGAAAGGCCTCATTCCATCTTGTGTCTCTTATTTTCCTATGAGCCTGTTTTATTTTCTTATTTAGACTTTCCCATATGTCTTTTATTTCTCCCAGTCCCCTAATCCCAATGTTGTCATGATTTCTTGGTGGTTCTGCTAAAGGAATCAGGTGCAATCACCTGAGAAGACTACAGAGGACTGTAGTGGCCAGAGCTTTCACAAAACTTAGCCATGTTTTTGGATTGTATGCATTCTTTGCTCCTGTGCTGGAGAATTTGTTTAGAAAAATATTCAACTCTCTTTCGAGTTTTCTTTTGGTATGAAGAAATTTGACATTTTGAACATTAGCTTTTGCTTCAGGATTTGGTAGTTGGTTGAGTTTTTTTGGCTTTGAAATTAATTGATTTGATACTTTATTCATTCTTTGCTATTAATGGAATATCAAATTTAGTTTAATTACCTTAGTTTTTTATTTCTGTTTACTATTTGATTAGCTTTTCTGTCATTGAAGTATTCTTAATTTAATTTAATAATTAGTAAATTAGTAATCGCTAATCATTAACTAGTAAACAGCAGTTTTTTTATAGCTCATTTGGTCTTTTGTTTTCCTGCTGTGGGAATAAATCACAACAATTGAATTGAATGGGAAAGGTCAGCAGCCAGAGGACACTGCAAGTGATTCAGAAAATAACAAAAAACTGAGTCCTGTTGATGGTGTTGTCTTGGGTGGTGAAGCACCACTTAAGAACTCTGCAGTGCTAGACATGCCTCTTGAGTACTGAAGTGTCCTGCCTGCCTGATCTGCTCTTTTGTTTAAAATACAGTGTGAAAGTTCAGTCATTCCAGTTTTAACATTAACTGGAACTGTTTATACAATTATACTGTACATATATACATATGAACTTGAACCCCTTGAACTCTCAGACCAGACGCCAGACACCAGATAAAAGTCGAAATAATGACTTTATTCATACAATAATGTGCACAAAGCACCTCCACCTCAACTATTCTTTCAATAAACACAATAATAAATCAATACAACAATAATCGCAATCAATAATTCCTCCACACCTCCCAGCAGCTCAGTCACCTTTCCTCCCAACTCGGCTCACTGCTGGGATCTCCCACAGTCCTTTTAAACTCTTTGACCCATCCATGTGACTTTGTAATACTTTCGGGTCGGGTGAAAACTCCTTTTCTTCAGCCCGGAAGTACGTCATAAGGAATATAATGAAAATAGAAGTCCCTGGTCCTCCCTACAGCGTCCCCTGGCAGTCCCCACGTTATCCAGCAGGGCTGTGAAGAAAGTCTCCAATGTCCATGATACCCTGCTGGAATTCGGGGCACCTCCATGTTGCAGGGAGGGCTCCATTTGCCAACTTGGGGGTATTGGCTTGGAGAAGCTGCCGGCCATATTCCACTATAACACACTGCTTGTCTGCACAGGTTTTGCATCATTTTCTACATTAGTTTGGCCAATGGGTTAGGATATCTAAGTAATCTATTTGAGATAAAACAGGCATCATTTTATAATAAAGGATCATAGCTCCTACTCCTACTCTGTTCAGTGCTTTCATGGATTGAGTGTTGGGCAAGTTCGTGGGGTCCAGCGGCTGTGAGGTATCTGTATCTGTTGGTGAAGAAAGATTCACTGAACTTGACTTTGCTGATGATGCTGTGATTTTCATGCTGTCAACAGAGGCGCTGATCGGGGCTCTTAAGAGACTGAACGAGGAATCTGAGTGTCTGGGCTTGTGAGTTTCCTAGATAAAAACCAAGATCCATGCCTTTAATGACCTCTTAAGTGCAGCCATCAGCAGTGTGTCTGTCTGTGGAGAGAGTGCTGACTTTGTCAAGAGGTTTACTTACCTCAGCAGTGGTAAGAGTCTATGGTGACTCTTCCTATGAAGTGAATAGATAAATTGGGATATCAATCAATCAATCAATCAACATTTATTTATATAGCACATATTCATACAAAAAAATGTAGCTCAAAGTGCTTTACAAAATGAATAGAAAAATAGAAGACACAATAAAAAATAAACATAAGTCAACATTAATTAACATAGAATAAGAGTAAGGTCCGATGGCCAGGGTGGACAAAAAAAAACCAAAAAAAAACTCCAAAGGCTGGAGAAAAAAATAAAATCCGTAGGGGTTCCAGACCAAGAGACCACCCAGTCCCCTCTGGGCAATCTACCTAACATAAGTCAAACAGTCCTCTTTGTATTTAGGGTTTTCATGGAAGGACCTGATGATGATGGTCACGTAGACTTCTGGCTTTCAGTCCATCAATGTTGGTGCATCATGATGCCTTGAGTAGCCGGAAAAAGAAACAGAAGAGAGAGTTGGGGTCAGTATGGATTTTGGAGCCACTGTGAATAGTTATTATGAAGAATTGAACATACAGAGTATCAGTATTAAGTTAAAGTGAAGTTATAAAAAGGCCATGTTAAAGTAATGTGTTTTCAGCAGTGTTTTAAAGTGCTCCACTGTATTTGCCTGGCGAATTCCTATTGGCAGGCTATTCCAGATTTTAGGTGCATAACAGCAGAAGGCCGCCTCACCACTTCTTTTAAGTTTAGCTTTTGGAATTCTAAGGAGACACTCATTTGAAGATCTAAGGTTACAATTTGGAATATAAGGTGTCAGACATTCCGATATATAAGATGGAGCGAGATTATTTAAGGCTTTATAAACCATAAGCAGTATTTTAAAGTCAATCCTGAAAGACACAGGCAACCAGTGTAGTTACATCAAAACTGGAAAAATGTGTTCGGATTTTTTTTTCCCAGTTAGGATTCTAGCAGCTGCATTCTGCACTCGTTGCAAGTGATTGATGTCTTTTTTGGGTAGTCCTGAGAGGAGTGCGTTACAGTAATCTAGTCGACTGAAAACAAAAGCGTGAATTAATTTCTCAGCATCTTTCAATGATATAAGAGGTCTAACTTTAGCTATGTTTCTTAAGTGAAAAAATGCTGTCCTGGTGGTTTGATCAATATGCGATTTCAAATTCAGATTACAGTCAACGGTTACCCCTAAATTTTTTACTTCCGTCTTAACTTGTAACCCCAATGCATCAAGTTTATTTCTGATAACCTCATTGAATCCATTATTGCCAATTACTAAAATTTCAGTTTTCTCTTTATTTAGTTACTATTCATCCATTCAGAAATACCAGTAAGACATTGTGTTAGTGTATCGAAAGAGTCGGAGTCATCAGGTGCTATTGATAAATACAGCTGTGTGTCATCAGCATAGTTGTGGTAACTCACGTTGTAACCTGAGATAATCTGACCTAACGGAAGCATGTAGATTGAGAACAGCAGCGGACCCAGGATAGAGCCTTGTGGAACACCATATCGGATATCACGTGTCTTTCAGATTTGATTACCACAACTCACAAAGAATTTTCTACCTGCCAGGTAGGATTCAAACCAATTTAAGACCCTGCCAGAGAGGCCCACCCATTGACTAAGGCGATTTCTAAGAATATTATGATCAATGGTGTCAAATGCAGCACTCAGATCTAAGAGGATGAGAACAGATAAATGGCCTCTGTCTGCATTTACCCGCAAGTCATTTACTATTTTAACGAGTGCAGTTTCTGTGCTGTGATTTGTTCTGAAGCCTGACTGAAATGTATCAAGAATAGCATGTTTATTGAGGTGGTCATTTAATTGCAAAATGACTGCCTTCTCTAGAATTTTACTTAAGAAGGGCAGGTTAGAGATGGGTCTAAAATTTTCAAAGGCAGAGGGGTCAAGATTATTTTCTTGAGCAGGGGTTTAACTACAGCAGTCTTAAGACAGTCTGGAAAGACCCCCGTATCTAATGACGAATTAACTATGTCCAGAATATTGTCAATTAGCACGCCTGATATTTCTTTGAAAAACCTGGTTGGTATTGGGTCAAGGACGCAGGTGGAGGGTTTCAGTTGAGAGATTATATTATGTACTTCAGGTAAATCTATCCTGGTGAAAGCATTTAATTTGTTTATAATGGAGTACCGGGGCTTAGGAGGTTCCGCAGTGTTGGGGAGATGTACTATGTTATCTCTAATATCATTAATTTTTTGATTGAAAAATACAGCAATGTTCTCACAGGTTTCACTGGAAGTATTCTGGGGGCATTCCTTTGTGTTACCTGGGTTTAACAGACGATCAATTGTTGAAAATAAGACTTTATTTATTTATTTATTTTATTAATTTTATTACAATCCATACAAAGCAATCAAGATTTTACAAAAAGAAAAATTGAGTTAAGAACAGATCGATCCCCACCCTGAGAGAGAGAGCAAGCCAAAAAGTTAAATTTAAGGCTTGTAAACATACCTAAATTAAAAAAAATTCTCTATGCTTTATGAACTTATTTTAAAATATTACTGATTAGATCCTGCCATGTTTTGAAAAAGTCTGTACAGATCCTCTAACTGAGTATTTGATTTTTTCCAATTTCAAATAATATAACACATCAGTTTCCCACTGACTTAAAAGAGGAGAGTTTGGTTCTTCCAGTTTATCAGAATAAGTCTGCGTGCCAACAGTGTAGTGAATGCAATCACAATTTGTTTGTCTTTCTCCACTTTAAACTCCTCTGGAAGAACCCCAAACACAGCTGTTAATGGGTTAGGAGGGATTGTGAGTCCAAGGCTGTCTGACAGGTAATTAAAAATTTTTGTCCAGAATAATGTTAATTTGGTGCAGGCCCAGAACATGTGACCTAGTGAGGCTGGGACTTGGTTGCAACGTTCGCAGGTTGGATCATGCCCTGGAAACATTTTGAGAGTTTTAGTCGAGACAGATGTGCTCGATATATAATTTTGAGTTGTATAATTGTATGCTTTGCGCATATGGAGCTTGAGTGAATTCTCTGCATTGCTACTTTCCACTCCTTTTCTGATATATTAATTGAGAGATCTTTTCCCAGTGTCCTCTTGGATCTTTGAAAGGGAGGGATTGTAAAAGGATTTTATATATTGTAGAGATGGAGTCTAACTCCTTGAAATTGAGCAATAATTTTTCCAGCATGGATGAGGGTGCAAGATGAGGAAAATCTGGAAGGTTCTGTTTAACAAAGTTCCTGATTTGAAGATAGTGAAAGAAATGTGTAGCTGGAATGTTAAATTTGGAATGTAATTGTTCATAGAATGCAAAGACGTTGTCTATATAAAGATCTCTAAGCAAGTTAATTCCAAATTTTTCCAGATATTAAAACTGCATATGTTTGTGAAGGTTGAAAGAGGTGGTTCTCTTGCAGGTGCCACAGATAGAAGCTTCTCCGTCTTAAAATGCTTTCTACATTGGTTCCAGATTCTAAGTGAGTGGAGCACAATTGGGTTATTAGTGTATTGCCGATAACGTGTGTTTATTGGAGCACAGAGCAAGGAATACAAAGAAGTACTGCAGGATTTTACTTCTATTGCGGTCCAAGCCTGTGTATGTTCTTCTATTTGTGTCCAGGTTCTTATCGCCTGTATATTTGCTGCCCAGTAATAAAACTGGAAGTTAGGTAGAGCCATGCCACCTTCTGCCTTTTGTCTTTGTAGGGTCGCTCTTTTGATGCGTGGATGTTTTGAATTCCAAATAAATGAGGTTATTGTTGAATCTAATTGCTTAAAGAATGATTTATTAATGTATATTGGGATGTTTTGAAATAAAAAGGAGCTTAGGAAGAATATTCATCTTAACAGTGTTAATTCTTCCAGCTAGTGTGAGATGAAGGGTTGACCATCTATGCAAGTCTTGTTTAATTTTTTCCATGCAGACGCAAATTTTGTTGATAAAGAGCTTTATGTTTACTTGTGATGTTTACCCCGAGGTATTTAAACTGTTCTGCAATGATAAAAGGTAGGGTGTCTAATCTAATATTATATGCTTGAGAATTCACTGGAAAGAGTACACTTTTATTCAGATTAATTCTGAGACCAGAGATCTTTTGAAATTCTGTGAGTGCTGCTAAGACTGCAGGCACAGAATTTTCTGGGTCCGATATATACAGTACCATGTCATCTGCATATAATGAGATTTTCTGTTCCAGTCCTTCTCTGCTAATCCCCTTTATCTGATCAGTATTTCGACAATGTATTGCCAGTAGTTCAATGGCAAACGCAAACAGCAGTGGTGACAAGGGTCATCCTTGTCTAGTGCCACGCTCTAGTTTAAAGTAGTCTGAGCAAATGTTGTTGATGCAAACTGAAGCTTCTGGGTTAGTATATAGTAATTTAATCCATGCACAAATGTTCGGGCCAAACCCAAACTTCTCCAATGTAGTAAAAAGGTATTTCCATTCAATCATGTCGAATGCTTTTTCTGCATCCAATGATAATAATATTTCTGGGGTGTTTCGATTTAGTTGGTGAGTATATTACATTAAACAGGCGTCGAATGATTTGAAGATAAGTGTCGGCCCCTAATAAATCCAGTTTGGTCTTGTGATATTACGAGGGAGCACTTTCTCCATCCTTCTGGCTATGATTTTAGAGAGTATTTTAACGTCATTATTCAGAAGTGAAATTGGTCTGTATGATGCACATTGTAATAAGTCCTTATTTTGTTTTGGAAAGACAGTGATTAGTGCTTGGCGAAAGGTTTGCGGGAGAGATTGGTTATCTCTGGCTTCTGTAAATGTTGCTAATAGGAGGGGAGCTAGCTGAGCGAAGAATTTCTTGTAAAACTCTGCAGGGTAGCCATCAGGGCCTGCTGCTTTTCCGCCTTGGAGTGACTTTATAGCATCTAGTAATTCTGATAACGCCAGAGGTTCATCAAGTTCCTCCACACTAAAGCGTCTATTTGTGGTATCTGTAATGTATCCAGAAATGCATTAGATTGTGTATTGTCTTCTTTAAACTCAGTAGTATATAGGGATTTATAGTAGTCTCTGAAAGTGTGCATTATATTTTTGTGTTCGATGATTTTATCTCCATTCGTGTTAGTAATTACCGAGATTGCATTGCGCACTTCTTGCTTGAGCATTGTTATTTATAATATTAGAGAAATAGCAGCGCCTCTCAAGATGGACAGTGTTATTGTATTCTGTTATTTTAGCCTTCATTATCTCATAATGGATAGTTAGTTTAGTTTTCCTCCATTTACGCTCAGCTCTACGACATGTTCTTTTTAAATCAGACACTCTTTGGGTCTTCCATGGAATAACAATACTAGAGGATTTTTTAACTGTCTTTTCAGGTGCAACTATGTCAACAGCAGCTCTTACTTTAGAACTAAAGTTTTCCACTTTACTATTTACATTATCCTCTGTATTATAGTTGGCATTATAAACGGACTGATTGCTTAGAATAGTTGTAAGCTTTTAAAGCTGCTGATGAGTCAAAGAAGCGTTTTTTAACAAAATGCTTCTCATGAGCGTTTTCTATCTTTATTTCTATATTAAATAGTAGAAGGAAATGGTCTGATTGACCGATATCAATGACCTGCTTTATATCAACTTTAAGTCCTTTAGCAATCACTAAGTCTAACGTATGACCTGCTTTATGTGTAGGCTGATTAACGAGCTGTCTCAAATCAAAAGAGTCCAGGAGGTTCATGAATTCCTTTACCTTTTGGTCACACTGATTGTCGACATGAAAGTTAAAGTCGCCACTATTAAGAGTGCGCCCTAGTTTGTAACTAAAATTGACATTAAGTCAGAGAATTCCTCAAGGAAAGACGCTGCTTATATTTAAGAGGTTTATACACGGATAATACGAGAACGTGAGAATCTCCATGAATAACAACGGCGAGATACTCAAAGGACTTAAATTTACCAAAACTAACATCTTTACATTTTAACCGGCTTGAGTAAATGTTTGCCAATCCGCCCCCCTTTTTCCCGTGGCGGTCTGCACGAGTAAAACTGTAATCCGGAGGCGCAGATTCGATTAAAACTGGCGCCCCATTTGAGTTAAGCCATGTTTCATTTAGCGCAATAAAATCAATCTTTCTATCACTAATAAGATCGTTTATAAAAAATGTCGTTAGTTAAAGCTCTAACATTTAATAGTGCCATATTTAATGTTTCTGAAGGGCAGAGCTGAATTTTATGCGTGTTATTGGTAATCGGAACAAAAATTAAGTTATTTTTGTTAACGCCGCTCTGTGTGTACTTTTATGTAATCTACAATCCGTTTTATAGTCTTAATGCAGTGTTGATCTGAAGTAGTAATTTCAATTAAATTATTGGTGTTTATGCCGCACTGCCTAGATTTTTTACGTGCATTAAGATTTGTTATTAGATTATTAATGTTGTGCACTTTAACGGAAGACTCTGTTAAGCCATTATGTCCTATCAAAGCAGTAGCATTACGTAAGGGGTTAACAGTAGAAGTAGACAGTCAAGACAGACGAATTACCTTAGCGATGTTTTCGGAGAGGACCAGGGCGCCAAATCTATTCGGATGCAGTCCATCCCGCTTGAAGAAGCGCGGCCTTTCCCAAAAAAAATATAGCTGGAAAGGGGTGTGTGGTGCTCCCGATATCTATGCAAAAGGAGGAAGGTCCAAGTCATTAGAGGCCTGGTGCTTCCTGTCTTGCTATATGGTTGCGAGACATAGACATTTTCCAGTGACCGGAGATGAAGACTGGACTCCTTCGGTATTATGTCTCTTCGGAGAATCCTTGGGTACCCCTAGTTTGACTTTGATAAAGTTGATAAAGTGGTTTCTCATGGAGCCCTGAATGAGGCACATTACCTGCATTGCGAGGGAGCATCAGTTACAGCACTACGGCCAAGCAAATGGGATAACCCATGTCACACTTGGCTGCAGCAAATAGAGGATCATTTCCAATGGGTGGGACTAGACTGCGTGTCTGCCTGGGGGGTTGCCAACCAGCATCCCGAGCTGTTTTGTAGCGTGGTGGGTGCAGAAATGCGCCTGACCTGACCTGATAGCTCTTCGTAATCAGAAATATCAGAAAGAGAGGGTGAATTTGCTATCACTTAAACTGTACTCTGCTTTCTCAGTAAATGTGTATTTTAATGTGTTTGCAATGATAGGTCCTCTAGATGCCAACATAAAAGAATGATATACATATAAAGACATCCAGACTTCTTCCAAATATGTGCCCCAAAACAGAAAAAGATGGTAAATGTTTGAAATAGGTTACTTTATGCATTAAAAACATATTGAGTTTATTATTACTCAGTTTATTGAATTTTGCATAAAATATATTAGACAATTTCTTAAACTACAGGTCTTAACCCAGAATGGGTTGCAGGTTACCACCTTTTGGGGAGTGTAAAGTCACAAGTCACTGTTGTGTTTAAAGGGAATGGGCCGTGTATGGTTAGTAAAATATATCACTGTGGGTCTCTGTGGGTTGTTTAAACAATCGACATTGCTCAACTCTGACAGTTGTCACTGATCCTTGAAGGGAAACACCCCCCATCTGCTTAGGCGATTGGCAACAATTCTTCAATGGAAGCCCAACCCACTTTCTAATGAGCATCGAGGAAGGACAAGACTGGATCGTGAGAAAAAAAATGTATAAAACCCTGACTTAACATACTGTATCGCTGGAATGGCCTATAATATAAAATCACATCTAAATATTAAACTTCAAAATTGTCAATAAATACCAGATGGAATATCATTGTACTACAAAAAGACTACTAAAACCTACTTCGTTTGTTAAACTGCAAGAATCCTAATCCACCTTCCTTGAGTCAGTGGAAAGAAATATTCTACAACACTACAAACTAAAACAAAACAAATTCTTTAGCAGGATATGTTAAGACCTTTTTAAAAATCTGGAATTAATTCATTAATGTAACTATAGAATAATTACATAGGCCTGTGCTGATCCTTTTCAATTTTCTTTTATTTCATAAGTATCACTTCAGATTGGACTCTATTGTTTAGCTATCAGAGTCAAGTGGGGTGGAGTGTTGTATTTTATAGTTTGTCTTTGGAAAATGTCATTGTACTTGCCATGTTTTGTTTTTTTTTTTTGTTATTGCATTTTGTTCTTTAAATAAATAAAGTGGTCACTTATACAAGACTTGCCACTTACACTAGAACACTTCTGTTAAAAAGATAAAAGCTCTGTCTGGTAGCCATTTGGGTTTGCCTTCTACTGCTGTTTTATGTCATGATAATGACACAGATAGCTTCTTACTTTAATTATGGCTTTAAACCCTACAGTGCATCAAAAGAAAAGCAAATTATCTTAAACAAATAAATAAGCACAATCAGAAAACATGCTTAAAAATGCAAATCAAATAATGTACCAAATGAGTTCACAGACAAGTGATTAAAAACCTTACAAAAGGTGTGAAAAATGCACCACATGGTTGAAACTTTTGACAGTTAGCATTTAGGTATTGTGAAGAGTCCATTATGAAACCTAATAGCATAATAGAATGTATCACCAACCGCCCATTTTCCTACTCCATTGCGCTGTTGTGGGGACCAAGTGACTGCCTTGGCAACATCAGGTAAAAGACATGAACCTAACAGAAATCCATTCCATTGTCAGACACACTCATGAGCTTGTCTACATTCTCTTCTGCATATCTATGGATAATGTCTATATAAAGTCGCCAGTTAATTTAACCTGTATGATGTGGGAGTAAAGTGGAATATCAAAGAAAAAAAATAACTTGCAGGAAAATCTTCAGACTTCTCACGTACCAACATGCCAGCCTATGTCTCCAGAAAAATTAAATATAAATTATAGTAGCTCTCATTTGGACTAATCTAAAGGGTTCTGGTCACTACACTGTAGAAGACATTGAGATTAAAAGAGATATGGGATTGACCTGGTGACAAACTGTGCTAACTTCAACATAAAGTACTTTTTTAAACATTAAAAGTGTTTGTTTTGACTAATGCAATTATTAAACTAATTCTGCCAATTTTCATGTTGCTTGGTGTAATTTGTCACATGTCACATGTTTTGGGCCTGCACCAAATTAACATAATTTTGGACCAAAACCTTTAAACGTCTTTCAGACAACCTTGGTGTTACAGTCCTTCCTAATTCACTTACAGTTGTGTTTGGGGTACTTCCAGATGGGCTTAAAGTGGAGAAGGACAAACAAATTGTAAACTGTAGTTGCCTTTACTACACTGTTGGCACATAGACTTACAGTATCTTGCTCAATTGGAAGAATCCTAACTCTCCTATTCTAAGTCAGTGAGTAACTGATGTTATATACTATCTGAAACTCGAAAAAATCAAATTCTCACTTAGAGGATCTGTACAAAACATTTTCAAAACCTGGCAGGATCTAATCAATAACATTTTAGAACAAGCATTTAAATTGAGGAAGCAGGTTCTTTCCCATCTTTTACTTCATTTATCTTTGTTCATTTATTAATTTATCTATTTACTTATTTTTACTAGCATGAAGTTTTACTCTGCTGGCCTAGCTCTCTTTCTCAGGGGTGGGGTTTGATTTATTTTGAACCTTTTTTTTTTGTAAAACTTGAGTTATTTGTATGGAGTGTTATTTGATTTTAATAAAATTAATAAAATGAAAATGATCAGTTAGTACATACGTGAGCTCATCTAAGTGAAATGTAAAAGGAGCCACCTCACTCCATTCAGGGAGTCGAATTCGGGAGGCAGAGGACAGAGCTTGTGGGAGAGGTTTGAAGGTGGCAGAAGAATAGAGAAAAGGAAATGAAAATAAAGGACTGTGAGCAATAGTGCTGGTGATTTGTGCACTGTGTGTGTGCTGTATTGAAGAAAGAAAATTGAACGTGTGCGTTTTGGGACTTCTGTGTGTCCTGTGTCTGTCTGTGATCTAGGCATCTTCCACATTGTTTATACTAGCTTTCATTTTTTTTTCCTCCAAATGAATGTTTCTTTTATCATATATATGTTATAATCTATACTGTATATCTCAGGAGATACAAACTATACATCACATTACATGAATAGATATCTCTCTCTCTCTCTATATATATATATATATATATATATATATATATATATATATATATATATATATATATATATATATATATATATATATATATATATATATATATATATATACATATACAGTGCATCCGGAAAGTATTCACAGCACATCACTTTTTCCACATTTTGTTATGTTACGTCGTATTTCAAAATGGATTAAATTCATTTTTTTCCTCAGAATTCTACACACAACACCCCATAATGACAACGTGAAAAATGTTTACTTGAGGTTTTTGCAAATTTATTAAAAATAAAAAAACTGAGAAATCACATGCACATAAGTATTCACAGCCTTTGCCATGAAGCTCAAACTTGAGCTCAGGTGCATCCTGTTTCCCCTGATCATCCTTGAGATGTTTCTGCAGCTTAATTGGAGTCCACCTGTGGTAAATTCAGTTGATTGGACATGATTTGGAAAGGCGCACACCTGTCTATATAAGGTCCCACAGTTGACAGTTCAATTCAGAGCACAAACCAAGCATGAAGTCTAAGGAATTGTCTGTAGACCTCCGAGACAGGATTGTCTCGAGGCACAAATTGGGGAAGGCTACAGAAAAATTTCTGCTGCTTTGAAGGTCCCAATGAGCACAGTGGCCTCCATCATCCGTAAGTGGAAGAAGTTCGAAACCACCAGGACTCTTCCTAGAGGTGGCCAACCATCTAAACTGAGCGATTGGGGGAGTAGGGCCTTAGTCAGAGCTCCAGAGGTCCTCTGTGGAGAGAGGAGAACCTTCCAGAAGGACAACCATCTCTGCAGCAATATACCAATCAGGCCTGTATGGTAAAGTGGCCAGACGGAAGCCATTCCTTAGTTAAAAGGCACATGGCAACCTGCCTAGAGTTTGCCAAAAGACACCTGAAGGACTCTCAGACCATGAGAAACAAAATTCTCTGGTCTGATGAGACAAAAATTGAACTCTTTGGTGTGAATGCCAGGCATCACGTTTGGAGGAAACCAGGCCAATACCATCCCTACAGTGAAGGATGGTGGTGGCAGCATCATGCTGTGGGGATGTTTTTCAGCAGCAGGAACTGGGAAACTAGTCAGGATAAAGGGAAAGATGACTGCAGCAATGTACAGAGACATCCTGGATGAAAACCTGCTCCAGAGCAATCTTGACCTCAGACTGGGGCGACGTTCATCTTTCAGCAGGACAATGACCCTAAGCACACAGCCAAGATATCAAAGGAGTGGCTTCAGGACAACTCTGTGAATGTCCTTGAGTGGCCCAGCCAGAGCCCAGACTTGAATCTGATTGAACATCTCTGGAGAGATCTTAAAATGGCTGTGCACCGACGCTTCCCATCCAACCTGACGGAGCTTGAGAGGTGCTGCAAAGAGGAATGGGCGAAACTGGCCAAGGATAGTTGTGCCAAGCTTGTGGCATCATATTCAAAAAGACTTGAGGCTGTAATTGCTGCCAAAGGTGCATCGACAAAGTATTGAGCAAAGGCTGTAAATACTTATGTACATATGAGTTCTCAGTTTTTTTATTTTTTAATAAATTTGCAAAAACCTCAAGTAAACTTTTTTCACGTTGCCATTATGGGGTGTTGTGTATAGAATTCTGAAGAAAAAAATTAATTTAATCCATTTTGGAATAATGCTGTAACATAAAATGTGGAAAAAGTGATGCGCTGTGAATACTTTCTGGATGCACTATATATATATATATATATATATATATATATATATATATATATATATTTCAACATATATTTAAAACACAAAACGCAACACAGTATATATACAATTAAATTCAACTGCACAGTCTTTCTGGTTTTTATTACTTCAAAAAAAAGTAGATCAAAGTATGATAACCCAGTTGACACAATATGAGGGGATCATGTTTAAATCAAGAGAAACTTAATATAAAATTTTTAATTAATGTCAAATCATATATCAAAAGTTCTATGTCCTCCTTTCCAAGTACATTTATATATATGTGTACAGTTTCTATCCATCCATTATCCAACTCACTATATGCTAACACGGGGTCACGGGGGTCTGCTGGAGCCAATTCCAACCAGCACAGGGCGCAAGGCAGGAGCAAACCCCGGGCAGGGTGCCAGACTACCGCATGTGGACAGTTTCACATTTAAAAAATGTAGATAAAATGCATGCAGTCATGGCAGTTTATTATTTTGGAAATTAAAATTTTGTAGCAATACTGCTAATGTACATCTTCAAATTTATTATTCAAAAAACACAAAAAAAGCATTCTCATGATTTAATACAAATGCCTTTATTGAACAATTTATACATTTTTATAGCATTGTAACGCTTACCTACTATTTATGACTGTAGAAAATGATTCTCAGATGTATACAATATAAAACATTAATTCAGCAATATTCAGAGTGGTGTTATTGCTTATAGTATGAAACACTGCCTTGACCTCCCAAGTCCTCCATTCTATCCATGTCAATGTCCAGGCATGCCAATGTAGTCAGCCATGATAGATTACCTGGGTTAATTTACAGATGGCACTGAAGACAGCAGCCTGACAGCATATCTGTACAGTACTTTGATTTATGATGCTACTCTGCAGGTTTTGAGAGATCCAAGAACACTGTGATATTTGTAGGCCATTAATGCTTCAAGTTTACACAAGTAGACATCGAAGATTCTTTCAAATAAACTCAAGAATGTTATAATGTCTATTCTCTAATTGTGGTGCTCCTGCTACTTTTTACCTAAGGGAGATTAAGCAGACATCAATCCCGCTTATGCCCATCAATCTACTTTTATATTCTTTTTCACTCTTAACCCCTGTATTTCAACTCAGGGTCTTGGGTGGATGAAGCCTAAGTGAGTACAAGTCAGTAACCCATCCTAGCCCAGACATGCATTATAAGGTATTTGTGCACATACTTACATCAGGACAAATGTGAAGTCATCAGCGGAGTAAAACGAAACAAGTATGCTTTTGAAATTAAACTGGAGTACATGGAGAAAATCCACTTGAAAGGAGGGGCAACATGCAGGCAGTTCATATCAGGATTTAAACCCTGATCTCTGGAACTGTGAAACAGCAATGCTCCACCACTCACCATTTAGCATTCTTTATACAATAAAAGTTGAATGATTGCTGACCTCATGCGGAGAATTGGGAGACCTAGCTTGTCCATTTTTTTCAATCTAAATACATGTGGAATATTTTGTTATAACGGACATTTTGATATAATGAATATAGGGAGAATATATATGCTGTTGTGACCATGATTCGCCATTTCTAACAACAGCAGCATGAGGACAGCTCTGTAGCTGCTATGCTGCATCTAGGAAAAAGTAAACCAAGGGCAAAGTAATTGGTTGTCTTCTGTAGGATCAGGCTTACTATGTAACGTGTAGATAAAATTCCAGTTAAGCTAGATAAAAAAAATAAAATCTGCTGGAGTTCCAAAGACAAAAGACCACCCAGCTCCAAATTGGACATTCTACATAACATAAACGTTCTTAATTCACTCCTCTTTGATTTCTTGCTTCAAATGATAGGATTTGATGAGACACCCTCCTTCATTCCATCATCACAGGTAGCTATATGCTGCCTTGATCAGGTAGTGGGGGCACAAAGAAGAACCGGAAAAGACAGCCGAGGAAAGCAGAGATTAGTAAAGATTACAGATCCCTAAAGAATATGATAATTCTGTGCCCTTATAATATATTAGGAGTACAACTACAATGTAACTATGAGAAAGCCATATTAATTTATAGACCATTTAGTAGTATTTGAAAGTCAATTCTAAATGACACGAGTAATGTCTAACAATGCTAAAACTGGTGAGATGTGCTCAGATTTTCTTTTTCTACTTAAGGTACTGGCTGCTGCATTCTACGCTTATTGCAACTGATTGATATTTTTCTAACATAGTCCTGTTAGGAGTAAATTACAGTAATCAACTAAAAACAAAAACATGAACTAATTTTTCAGTGTCTTGCAAAGCTATAAGAGATGTACTCCTGCAGTATAAAATGAGAAGCAACATTTTACACCACATCTTCTCCAAACTGGCAGGTCTTGTGGGGTGTTCCTGGTATGCAGTGGTTAGCATTTACCAAAAGTAGTCCAAAGAAGGACAACTGGTGAACCACAGATGGGGTCATGGGTGCCCAAGGCTCAGTGACGTGCATGGGGTGTAAAACCTATCCCATTTAGTCTAATCCCACAGAACAGCTTATGTAGCACAAATTGCTGAAAAACCTAATTTTGGTTATGAGAAAAAGGTGTCTGAACACACAGTATGTTACAATTTGCTGTGTGTGGGACTACATAGTCGTAGGCCGGTCAAAATGCCCATGCTGATCCCTGTCCACCTCAAAATGCACCTATAACAGGCTTGTTAGCATCAGAACTGGACCATGGAGCAATGGGAAAAGGTTGCCTGGTCTGGTGAATCACATTTTTTTAGATCATGTGGATGGCCAGGTATGTCTGCATCATTTACCTGGTTAGGAAATGGCAGATGGCAGAAGGAAGAAGGTAAGCTAATGGGGGCATTGTGATGCTCTGGGCAAAGTTCTGTGGTGAAACATGTGGTCATGGCATTCATGTGGAAGTTACTTTGAACTCATATCATCTAATTAAGATTGTTGTAGATCACATACATCCCTTCATAGCAATGGTATTCCCTGATGTCAGTGGCCTCTTTAGGCAGAATAATGAACCCTGATATACTGTAAAAATTGTTCAGGAATGGTTTGAGGAACATGCTGAAGACTTTTTAAGGTGCTGACTTGGCCTCCAGATTTCCCAGATCTCAATTCAATTGAGCATAATAATACATGTATTTATATAGTGCCTTTCCCATGCTCAAGGTGCTTATTAAAACAGCAGGGTATAGATAACAGTGGGTACAAATATTTCTGCATGGAAAACTAAACAGATAAATACAGAAAATACAAATCATTAAATAGAATAAGACAATAAAGCAGAGTAAAATACTACATTCAATACTAAACGAAAATCCTGAACAAATACCATCATTTGTGATACAACAAACACACAAATTATTCTGACCACCTGGACAGAGAGATAAACAGAAAGAAGGGGAAGAATGTTAGGTTACAACAAAAACAACAATAACATTTATTTATATAGCACATTTTCATATAAATAATGTACCTCAAAGTGCTTTACATGATGAAGAACGAGAAAAAGACAAAATAAATAAGAAAAATAAGACAAAACTCATTAACATAGAATAAAAGTAAGGTCCGATGGCCAGGGAGGACAGAAAAAAAAACTCCAGACGGCTGGAGAAAAAATAAAATCTGCTGGGATTCAGACCATGAGACCGCCCAGCCCCCTCTGGGCATTCTACTTAACATAAATGATCAGTCTTCATTGCATTTAGGGTTCTCATGGAAGGACTTGATGATGATGGTCATGTGGGCTTCTGGCCTTTAATCTATCAATGTAGGAACATCATAATGCTTTGATTAGGTGGTGGTGGTGCAGGTTGCCACCACAAAAAACTGGGACAAGAACAGAAGGGAGAGTATGGGTTAGTACGGATTTTGGAGCTACCATGAATAGTAATGATAATTGATTGAATATACAGAGCATTGGGATTTAACTAAAATGAAGTTAAGATTAAGCCATGTTAAAGTAATGTGTTTTTAACAGTTTTTAAAGTTCTCTACTGTATTAGCTTGTCAAATTCCTATTGGCAGGCTATTCCAGACTTTAGGTGCATAACAGCAGAAGGCCGCCTCACCGCTTCTTTTAAGTTTAGCTCTTGGAATTTTAAGCAGACACTCATTTGAAGATCTAAGGTTACGATTAAGAATATACTATAATGTGTCAGACATTCCGATATATAAGATGGAGTGAGATTATTTAAGGCTTTGTAAACCATATGCAGTATTTTAAAGTCAATTCTGAATGACACAGGTAACCAGTGTAGTGACATCAAAACTGGAGAAATGAGCTTGGATTTTCTTTTCCTAGTTAGGATTCTAGCAGCTGCATTCTGCTCTCGTTGCAAACGATGTATGTCTTTTTTGGGTAGTCCTGAGAGGAGTGCGTTACAGTAATCTAGTTGACTGAAAACAAAAGCGTGAACTAATTTTTCATCATCTTTCAGTTATATAAAAGGTCTAACCTTTGCTATATTTCTTAAGTGAAAAAATGCTGTCCTAGTGATTTGATTAATATGTGATTTAATATTCAGGTCACAGTCAACAGTTTCCCCTAAATTCTTTAACTCTGTCTTGACTTTTAATCCTAATACATCAAGTTTATTTCTAATAACCTGATTAGATCCATTATTGCCAATCACTAAAATTTCTGTTTTCTCTTTATTTAGCTTGAGAAAATTACTATTCATCCATTTAGAAACACAAGTAAGACACTGTGTTAGTGAAACAACAGAGTTGGGGTCATCAGGTGCTATTGATAAATATAGTTGTGTGCTGTCAGCATAGCTGTGGTAGCTCATGTTGTGCCCCGAGATAATCTGAACTAACGGAAGAATGTAAATTGAAAAGAGCAGCAGACCCAGGACAGAGCCTTGTAGAACACCATATAGAATATCATGTGTCCTTGAGTTATAATTACCACAACTAACAAAGAATTTTCTCCCTGCCAGGTAGGATTCAAACCAATTTAAGACACTGCCAAAGAGGCCCACCCATTGACTAAGGCAATTTCTATGAATATTGTGATCAATGGTATCAAATGCGGCACTCAGATCTATGAGGATGTGAACAGATAAATGGCCTCTGTCTGCATTTACCTGCAAGTCATTTACTACTTTAACGAGTGCAGTTTCTGTACTGTAATTTGTTCTGAAACCCAACTGAAACTTATCAAGAATAGCATGTTTATTGAGGTGGTCATTTAGCTGCATAATGACTGCCTTCTCTAGAATTTTACTTAAGAAAGGCAGGTTAGAAATGGGTTTAACTACAGCAGCCTTAAGACAGTCTGAGAAGATACCCGTATCTAATGACAAGTTTACTATGTCAAGAATATTATCAATTAGCACGCCTGATACTTCTTTGAAAAAACTTGTTGGTATTGGGTCAAGGATGCAGGTGGAGGGTCTCAGTTGAGAAATTATTTTATATAAATCAGGTAAATCTATCCTGGTAAAACAGTTTAATTTGTTTATAACGGAGTACTGGGGTTTAAGAGGATCAGCAGTGTTGGGGAGATATACTATATTATTTCTAATATCATTAATTTTTTGATTGAAAAATATAGCAATAGCCTCACAAGTTTCACTAGAAATATTTTGGAGGCATTCCTTTGAGTAACCTGGGTTTAGCAGACGATCAATCGTAGAGAATAAGACTCTGGGATTACTGGTGTGAATGTCTCTGACCAGAAAATCAGGAACAGACTTCATGAGGTTGGCCTGAGGGCCCAACATCCTCTAGTGGGCCCTGTGCTCACTGCCAGAAACTGTGGAGTTCGATTGCCATTTGCCATAGAATACCAAAAATTGGCAGGTCAACCACTGGCACCTTTTCACAGATGAGAGCAGGTTCACCCTGATCACATGTGACAGACATAAAAGGGTCTGGAGAAGTCATTGAGAATGTTATGATGCCTGTATTATTGTTCAGCATGACCAGTTGGTGGTGGGTCAGTGATGGTCTGGGGACGAATATCTATGGATGGACACTCAGACCTCTACAGGCTAGACAATGGCATCTTGACTGCCTTTAGGTAACCTGATGAAAATCTTGGACCCGCTGTCAGACCCTATGCTTGTGCAATGGGTCCTGGGTTCCTCCTGGTGCACGACAACGTCCAGCCTCATGTGGCGAGAGTTCCTGGAGGATGAAAGAATTGATACCATTGACCGGCCCCCAAGCGCGCCTGACCTAAATCCATTAGAACACCTCTGGGACATTATGTTTCAATCCATCCGACGCCACCAGGTTGCACCTCAGACTGTTCAGGAGCTCAATGACGCCCTGGTCCAGATCTGGGAGGAGATCCCCTATGACACCATCTGTCATTTCATTAGAAGCATGCCAAATCCAATGTAGTCAGGCATACATATAAGCACATAGGGGCCATACAAACAAGTACGATTTTGAGTTGCTGCAATGAAATTTTGGCAAAATGGACTAGTCTGCCTCATCATTGTTTCACTTTGATTTTCAGGGTGTCTTTGAATTGAGCCCCCTATGTAGTTTGATCATTTTCGTTTCCATCAAATCATGTGACACCATTTCATTCCTAACACATTACCCAGTCCAAATCAATAGAGATATCCAGCATGATTTTCCCATTAAGATCTGATGTGTTTTCAAAGTGTTATTTGAATTTTTTTGAGCATTTTATATACATACATAATATATATAGTGACAGATAGGCGGCGATATTACTCCCTTGAACCCCTGTCCTTGACTCCAGACACCAGGAAAAAGTTCAAATGTTGACTTTATTTAAATGCCACAGTGCACAAAGCACCCTCTCCTCCACTATGCTCATATACAAATCAATAATCACTAATAAACAATCCTCCACACTCCCAGACTCGTTGCCACCCTTTCACCCAGCTCAGCTCGCCGTCTGGGAGCTCCCACAGTCCTTTTATACTCCCTGACCCAGAAGTGTTCCCAATCCCCAGTCCATGTGATTCTTTATCACTTCCGGGTCAGGTACAAGTCCTTTTCTTCACCCCGGAAGTACGTCACTTCTGTCGTCGCTCTTCCTATGACACACTTCCGGGTTATAGGGGACATATGACTCTTTGCTCACCCCTGCAGCTCCTTCTTTGGCCCCTGTGGTCTTCGGGGAACCTCCATACTGTAGGGAGGGCTCCATCTGGTGGCCTGGGGGTATTGGCCGGGATGACAAGCTGGCCAAAGACCACAGTACTCCTCCCCCAGCGAAAAACCATGGTTTTTGCGCGTCTTGTCCCACGAGGGACATCTTCCCCCAAGGAGATCCAAAGGTCGAGCCCCGATGATGCAGCGGACACTCCCGTGCAAACCTAGGAGGAACAATATAACAATGACTGTTTTGATCCCTTGCCCTCCTAGGACAACTTCTCCATTCATGGCCCGGCCTGCAGAATTCATAGCACAGCCGCGGTCCACTTGGTAGTCTCTCTGCGGGACTTGAAGCACCTGGGTACTTCTGGCTCTACCCTTTTCTCCTCTGAGGAGGATTCATTGGCCGCCCTCATGTTTTTATGGCCCTTTTCCACTTTGTCAGGAGACCTCTGTTGTATTTTAGGGATCTCCTGTGTAATCTGGGGTTTATCTACAGTTTGGGTCTCTCTATTAAATGAAGAGAGTCCTTTTACTGTCTGAACCCCTTTTGTTTTACAAATGACTGGTGGCGGCTTTTAGGGCCGCCTCGCTCTGGGACTCAGCACTGTCCAGCTGTTCCGGATTGATTGGCCCTTCCCCCGACCACTCGGTCAACGATCCGGCCTCTTTTGTAGGGCACGCATTTATCTGGCACCCGCTATTGATTAAACGCGGGCCCTTTTCACTCTGTGTCCCTATTTCTTTATATACATTTCGCTTACCTGTACCGCCGCATTTGTCATTACAGGAGGCTCCCCACCAAATCGCCGCATGTAGTTCATCACCTTCTCTAATGGCGCTTTGGCTGCTGCTCCCAACTCCCTGACGATCCTCTCAATGTTCGACAGGACCTGCAAGAAACTTTGTACGGGCTCGATCAGCTTCTTGAGTTCCCGCAAGTCAACAATATTATTTACTTCGGCCGGCAGTAGACTTACTACCTTGTTTGTCTTACCTGCTGGCCTGGAGCCAATAAGCATGCCCACTTCTGGCACGTGCTCTGACGGGTCTCGTGGAGGCTGATGGGACTTGGAGTTTATTTTGGTGGATGGCCGAGTCGCCTCCTTCGGCGAACTGCGTTCTGTCTTTATTAATTTTCCGACCCTCCTTACCTTCTTTCGTGGTGAGCGGTGCTTCACTGGCGATACTGCTCTGTTTGCCCTTCTTTTTCCCCATTCCAGACTTGGAAATTGCGGGTTCTGGCGATGTTGTGGCGAGTCTGAATGCCGTCCTCTCAGGGTTCTCTGCCCACAAAAATTTTTGATACAGGTCCTCTACAATAGACGCTAGAGTATCCTGCCGACTACACCACTGTGACAGATAGGTGCTGCTATCGCTCCCTTGAACCCCTGTCCAAGACTCCAGACACCAGGAAAAAATCCAAATGTTGACTTTATTTAAATGCCACAGTGCACAAAGCACCCTCTCCTCCGCTATACTCATATACAAGTCAATAATCACTAATAAACAATCCTCCACACTCCCAGGCGTGTTGTCACCCTTCCACCCAGCTCAGCTCTCCATCTGGGAGCTCCCACAGTCCTTTAATACTCCCTGACCCGGAAGTGTTCCCAATCCCCAGTCCATGTGATTCTTTATCACTTCCAGGTCAGGTACAAGTCCTTTTCTTCACCCCAGAAGTACATCACTTCTGTCGTTGTTCTTCCTATGACGCACTTCCGGGTTATAGGGCACATATGACTCTTTGCTCCCACCTGCAGCGCGCTCTTGTGGCCCCTGTAGTATCCACCAGGGCTGTGGATGAAAACTACATTGTCCATGATGTCCTGCTGGTCTTCGGGGCACCTCCATACTGCAGGGAGGGCTCCATCTGGCGGCCTGGGGGTATTGGCCGGGATGACAAGCTGGCCAAAGACCACAATATATATATATATAGTGAAAACCGACCCGAAAACAGACAGGCGGACATCATTGGTTTACCCACAACACCTTTATTATACATTCGAGCTATTTACAAAAGTGCACGCAAACCCCAAAAGTCCCCACAAGTCCAGGCCAACTACACAAATGCCTTTTCCTTTTATAATCACTCGAATGTGCTCCAGGTGCATTCTGACAATCTTCCTCCGGCACTCCCCAGTGTGGTGGAAGTGCCGGCTGTGCACCTGGAAGCACTCCGGGGGTCCCCAGACCTCTTCCCCCCAGCACTTCCGGGTGTGGCGGACGTGCTGAGGTCCAGGGCCCCAAAGGCAATGGGGCACCCCCTGGCTCCTAAGCCACCAGGGCAGTCGCCCCCTTGTGGTCTGGAGGAGGCGCAAGCCCTCCTCCAGTCCTCCTGGGCATCCCGGCTGGGTAGCATCCCCAGCCACTCGCCACTATATATATATATATATATATATCTTCACTATGCACTTGAACTCTGGGACTTTAAGTCAAAACAAAATAGCTATTTTATTTCAGGAATATTGTTTACAGTTACTTTTTAATTATTTTGCAGTCAAATACCACAATCATTTGTAACTAATCTTACTGAAAACAGCTTTGAGAGACAAGAAATTTTTTTTTCAAAATAAAGACTTTGGTTGTTTGAGATAAATTGAATTTAATTCAATTCAGTATGTGGCTGGTATGACGTGCCTAAGGGGTAAACAAATGAGTCACACTGGGCAAGCCAAAGCTCACCTCTATTGTGGTTGGCTTGTGCACTGTGGTGGAAAAGTTAAGCAGCACACCATATAATTCAACCTGCTTATTTGTTCATAGTAAATGTTGAGTCTTTTTTTTATTATTCCTATTTTCTATACATTTTTATATATTGTGGTATTTTTGGCAGAAAATTGTAGTAGGGCCAAACTGACTATATTTTGTGCAGACTCAAACAGTGATTAAGTAGATTTAAACCTGTGAGACTGTAGTATTCAACTTCTCACTTAACATGATAAAGGACAACACTGAAGAAATTAATATTTATAGCATTCCCGAAATTAACAAAGTGACTATTAAGGTCTTGTCTCGCACAGAAACCATTTATCAAGCAAAACAAAGACCATCCTATGTTCCAGATACTGTGCAGACATTAAATACTTATTAGTAAAGGTTAATGCCATTCTGATAGAATAAATAACAGGTTAGAAAACAAACATTTCAGTTTTATAAAAGGAGACTCAAATATTGATCTGCATTGCATAATGAATAATCCAGATGAAGGTTTCTAGATCACTGCTAATACAATGATAGTAAATTGACAAAGACGTTTGAATAGAGTAGGCACCGGGCAATAATAAGGCTTTAAGAGAAAATATGAGCAGCTATCAAAATTTTGTCCAAGCTAAAATTATTCAGTTATTTTAGGATGAGTGTGGTTTTGCAAAGGAAAACTCTTTAAGGGAATTTTATAAGAACAAAGAAAGACATTGAATACTGAAATGGCTTTCTTGCTTAACCATCCACCCTCAAGCATAAAAGGTATGTACCGTATATGCTCATGTATAAGTCTGGTCTTGAAACCCGAAAAATCAATGATAAAATCAGACCCCAACTTATACGCCTGTTCAAAAATGCAACACTTTATATATATATATATATATATATATATATATATATATATATATATATATATATATCTATATATATGTTTTTTACATCTTTTTTGCCTCCCCCAATCTCGCATCAGTTTCTCAGACGCATTGAATTTTGTTGTAGCAGTGCAGTTACAAATTTCTTTTGCTACTTCAACAACGATTAATTTAAAACCAGATTGAACGCTCCATCGTAGAGCAGGGTTGCGCTTAGGATAAAGGTATATGAGGGTGTGAGATATAAAACACAAAACAGTGCAAACATCACTTCAGAATAGTTCGGGTATTATTGTGTGGTCACATCGGCACAATATAGAGACAGAAAGGTTAGGAGCACGCGCAGATACAGCGCATTGCCACACCCACATAGAAAAAAAAGGCTGTGTGCTCTGTGGTTACTCTCTTAAGTGGGCATTAGCATATCATAATCTCTTGGACCAGTAGCATGAGTTTTCCGCATTCAAATTATATGACCGACATTATAAAATACCAGAAATGATACTGTAAAATCAAATCCCGACTTATCCGCGAGTATATACGGTAATCAAAGCTCTTTTAATGTATCAAAAATAAGCTATATGTGCTTCCAGTTGAGTGTTCCCCACTTTCTCTGACTCTGACTCCTTGAGATAAGGCAGGGGCTCCTTTTATGTTGGACTCAGAAAGACTTCCAGTGACCCAGCATGATTTGTGGGAAGCACTTCCAGGTTGTTTGAGAACTGGTGGTCCTCCTCTGACTGCGCCTTCTTGCAGCATCCAGGAACACTGACAGGGCTACACTTCCACACTCCAGTTTCCATGAACCTCTATGGGTGTCCAAGCTGGGACGCCTCCATGAGACCACTGCCACCAAACATATGCAGGATGGAACTGCTCCTGCCCTTCGGCTTCTGCTCGTCTATCTCCTGGTCATTTTGGCAAGAGGCCATGTCGTCATCCAGCTGGAATGCCCACCTTTCCTTCATGGCACTAACAAAATACACTGATTTGTTCAACATGACTGTTCAGTATTCAGCAGTTTTTTATCAAGCATGACAGGAGCAATGCATGGAAGCCACTTTGAACAGAGCAATTCATCCATTGCACTCAAACACACTCACCCAAAGAGCCGCATATGAGTATATGGGTTGGTTTCCATTGATTAGACATTAACAATCTCCACATTATTTCACCGATTCACCAATTGTTTAAATGATTTATCTCTTTTCCTAATGATTGTTTTAACCTGGTCAAAATGCTAGTGTTGTTGGCTATTCTATTACTTCAGGGTCATTTGCTTTTAATTCCAATGGCATATATTATTGAATACTTTACAATTAACTTACTTAAAGTTTCTACTTGTTTAGAATCATTAAAGGAGATATTATTCACTTTATCGTTATCTGCCAATGATATGGCCAACAGAATACAAACCTCATTTAAGTTACAGAAGAAGACAAAAATATCAAATTTTATAATTGTTACATACAAGTTTGTCAGCTTGAATTAAGCAAGACTTAAGCCATGATGGTTATTGCTTTTTCCAAGAGTATGTAAATTAGACAGTTAAGTGTATTAAAGCAATTAATTACATATTATAGTATAGTTTCATCTATGATATAATGGAAACATTTTACTAAATTTTGTCGCTTGCAAAGACATGAATATCTAGTAGTGTTGAATGTCAATTTGGCAAAGCGTTTTTTGCAGACAGTGGTTATTCATAGAATATTTTCCTGTAAATTCTACATATGGCTGGCATAGATTAACTTTTCCCCCAGCACCCATGATGCTTTGCGAGGCCTGCATGACATCTCAGACCTGTAGTGGCCATTTTGTATGAGGATGTTTCTCATCGATCGTGTATGCACAGGTATACTCTATGTGTACTCTATCTCAAATTTTTCATTGCTTGTCTTCTTGCTCCTAGTTCCATACTCTAGACTGCTTTTTAATTTATTACTAAAATGTGAAAAACTTTTTTCTTTTAACAAAGTGTTTTTACATAGATTATTGTAGATACAAAACACACATCTTATTATTTCTCCTTACAATTCTGGATAGCTCACTCCCAAATCAAGGCAGGAACTGGGAGAACTTCGTATCCGTTCTGAGGCGGTGGGGGGATGGTATAGTAGGCTCCTTGCTGCTTGGGCTTATCAACACATTTACAAGACAAAAGAGGCTGAAAGAGAGGTGCAAAGGGATTTAAGGTGGGCCGGATTTACGAGTTTTTTTGTAGGCTCTGGTAATTCTACTGTTAAGGGAACCTTCCCATTCCCCCTCATAGAGCCAGAAAACACATGAGACCCTGTGAAATAATAAAAAAAAAAAAACTGGCAGCTGAAAGAAGCAGATGTAAGTGGATTTGGCATTCTTTGAATCATCACTTGAAGCTGAAAATCAAGCTGCCAAAAAGCGAGAACAACGGCGGCGTTTCATCATGGTGGCAGTCAGTATGATAACACACACAGCTTGATGATGATAAATATGATAAGATGAAACAAGCCAGTCCAATGCCAACGCTTCATGGTAGGGTTGAGTTAGTGCCCTGAAGATTGGAAAATTGTAAGTACAATGATACACTTATTGCTAGTTTGTGGCCGCTTGTTGTATTTGGTTTGTCATTATTATTCCATCTGTGTCTGGTGTAATTTTTAAACATGGTGACACTATGATTCACACTGCTGCTGTAAACCACAGTTCACAACTTTTATCACAATAATTAGTTTGGCATAGTTGGCGGATGCTTCTAATGCCCTCAGGGACATCTCATCATTATATTCCACTCAAAAATAGTTCAGTTCCTCCATCAAATGGACTTTTCATTGATTTCAACAATGTTCCCGAACATGCTCGTGAATTTGTCAAACACATGGGGAAGCAAATTCTGTGGTGTTTCCTCATCACTAACATACATTTACAGATAATGTACCATTAAATTTTAATATGCTTAGCTGCCAACATCTGTTTCTGCTTTGTTGAATTCTTCTTATTTGGTGTCACAAATATAATGCTGTTGATGCTTTACTCTATTTGAATAATATCTAAGCTCTGATAATGATCTCCATTCAACCTCCTGGGTTCTCTTTCTTCCAGAAAGTCAATATATTCTCCAGTAAGCCTGAAGCTGTTAGCAGTGGCATTACAAGATAATGTTCATTTTGTTTGTAATGTTCTAAAATAATAAAAATAATCACAATAATTCACATCAAAACGCCATCACAAATGATTTCTATTACAGTTTGTTTTTCTGTTTAGAAAGGGCTGCTCCAAAGATATTGATTTACAGTATATGAAGCTAATAATGTATGGCATGACAGCAAATATATTTTAATAGCTTTAAAAGTCTCAACTTATTTGCCATAATTGCCAATACATACCTTGCTTTTTCATATAATTTTTAATACTAGTAATAAAGGGTTTCTAATAATAAATTCCATAAATGCTAACATTTATGAAGCACACTTATTGCAAGGCTTCGGATTACATTTTTTTGAATATGATCACAATTAAAAAATAAATAGTATATATTACAATTAGAAATTCTGATCTCTTTCTTGGTTTTACCCATCTTGGTAATTTTCTAATTGTATTTGTATAATAATACTGTTTTTTCATGTATAAGAAAGAGAGAAAAAAACAAAAAAACACAGATAACTGACAGATCCCTACATAGAAAAGTTTCTACATTTCCCTTTGATTAAAATGGTGAGGTTGCTTCAGTGCACCCTGATTCTTTTAAGCTTCAGTGCACAATATAATTCCAGTTAATCACTTATTTTAATTTAATGCAGAGTGGTTACAAGGATGGGATGCTCCCTGTAATGATAATCGGTTTCCAAACACACAAAAAATTACACACGTCTAATTTCCAGATGCATTTGCCGATTGCATGGTTCTTTGCTTTTCAAGGTTATGTTTTGTCCTACAGTGTTGCACTTTGCATATTTCAATAATTTAAAAGTCTGATAAAAATGGTTTACATTTTCTAGAGTTAATTAAAGAAAAATACAGTTGTGTTTCTTCCAAAAAAAGTTTTTTTGGCTCAGTGCACTAAGCAAGAAAATAGTCTTTCATGTAAATAATAACTTGCTGACTTTCTTGATTGATTGTTGAGCACTGGAAAATATCACATTCTCCAATGCTAGGTATAAATGATTTTTTTGGTCATACAGAAGATATTTCACACACAAAACTATTAAAAATAGATTAATTCTGGTTATATTTGATTAATACTATAGCAAGTCTATTTTTTACTGTAATTTAACAAATTATTTTTAACATGCTGATTTAATTAAACTTTCCATCCACTTTGCTATTTCATTAGCCAGTGTGAGGTTGCAGGTAGCTTTTGTCTACACTGGTATATTGGGTGCAAAGTGGGTATCAATCATGAACCATTTTACGACCAGTTCATACACATACTCATGCTAGGCCAATTTTGAATTACCAGTTATCTTAACATGCACGTCTTTGGGATCTGGGAAGAAGACCAAGGTATAAATGTAGAGAAAGATGCACAAATACAAAGGAAAATGTACACAAGCATTGCCTGAGTTGAGGTTTTTTGCCAGTTATAAGAATACAGCACAGCCTAACAGTTCTGCGATGTGGACTCCCATTATCCATCTTTTCCCCCGAAAATGACTTGCCCTGAGTCATCTTTTGGCAATGATGTTTAAAGCAGCATCTGTGTCTGGTGTAATTTTTAAACATGGTGACACTATGATTCACACTGCTGCTGTAAACCACAGTTCACAACTTTTATCACAATAATTAGTTTGGCATAGTTGGCGGATGCTTCTAATGCCCTCAGGGACATCTCATCATTATATTCCATTCAAAAATAGTTCAGTTCCTCCTTCAAATTGACTTTTCGTTGATTTCAACAGTGTTCCCGAACATGCCCGTGAATTTGTCAAACACATGGGGAAACAAATTCTGCGGTGTTCCCTCATCACTAACATACATAGCATTGGAGAATGTTATATTTTCCAGTGCTTAACAATCAAGCAAGAAAGTCAGCAAGTTATTATTTACATGAAAGACTATTTTCTTGCTTAGTGCACTGAGCCAAAAAGCATTGCCTGAGTTGAGGTTTTATGCCAGTTATAAGAATACAGCACAGCCTAACAGTTCTGCAATGTGGACTCCCATTATCCATCTTTCCCCTTCCAAACCGACTTGCCCTGAGTCATCTTTTGGCAATGATGTTTAAAGCAGCTAACCAGTAGATGCAAGTTTCTTTCGGAAATAAAATCAAAAACAAAAAATGTATTTCCCAGACATTTAAAATACAATTAAAAACAGAAGGAAGACTTTTGCAAGTGTTGTGAGTTGTTTTTCAAGCCAGAGGATTTAACCGTAGTCATAGTAGGGCAAGGATTTGGATAGAGTTGAGACAAACGAGCTACAACTAAAAATCACTATAGCGAAATGAAAACCATCTAACCACTGATCAAATCCGTATCTTGGAGAAAATGATTTCTCAAAGAAATAAAATTTAAACTTCTATACAAGAACAAAATTTGAAAATCATGCTTTTAAAATATCATTTGAAATCAAGCCAAAGACTTTTATATTTTTCCTTCCCCTTTAGAGGCATTTTGATTTAATTTGAGACATTTAAACTAATTTAACTTTTAAAAGCCTGTTCCCCATTTTTTGGGCCTGGATAGACAAAAGTCTGCCATTAGAGTTTGGGCTTAGGCTGCCTTTGGTGAGGCCAGTCTTCATGTAGACCAGTGAATACTCCAGCCTGACTTTGTGGGTAACTTTTGAGCACTGGATCACACTATAGCGCCCTTTTCAATGTGCATACTTACAGAATATTTACAAATATATAGTAAAACACCAACTTTGATAAATCTCCTCCCACTTAATCTCTGCTGCTAAGAAAGCGAGAAATATTAAAATTCAGTGCATTTAAACTACTAGAATAATTCAATTTTTAATAAAAATATCATTTTTTTTATGTTATTTACCACATATACTTTTTGATTGTGGCCAAGATAAATTTTTAATCTTTTGTTTTCATGCAGAATTAAGAGAAAAGAACTTTTGACATAATAGAAGACAGTCGTGAGCAATGCTGTACCAAAAAGAAACACTGTGAAAAACATCCATGAAAAAAAGAAAAAAAATCTTGTTAGTTATGATGCATGATCCACATGTCAGTTATCCAGTTGTATGCTTTTTGTTAAAATATTTTTAAATAGATTCTTTCAGAATTATTGGCACATAATCAGGAAAGCTGAAGTCTCATAGGAATGATTCTTCACCAACAATTGATGTGTAGAGGAGGGTCTTCAGTTCAAAAAATGACTCTCATGAGGCTTCAGCTTTCTTGTTCATTTAGCGTTTGGTATGTTTTTAGCATTTGACAGGATAACCGACATGTGGATTATGCATCACAAATAACGTTTTTTTTTTTCCCCATGGACATTTTTCAATTTGTTCATCATAATTGATCACTATTGGCTTCTAAAATGTCAGATTCTATTTGCTTTCCATTCTGTTTGAAAACTACATTGGACAATTAACATAAAAATATAATTTTTCTGTATACCATTACTTTAAGAACATCCATAAATGATGACATGAGGTAAGTAACATATAAAAAATATAATGTTTGGCTGGAGTATTCTTTTAAATACGCAGAGAAAGGTCACAAAAAAGGTGCACAAAATGTTACAAAGGATAAAGAAGACAGTGACGGTATCTGTTTGGATCTTTCAAGTCTTCAACCCATCTTATCTACTCTAATTACTCAAGTACTTGCCCACCCAAACTTCTGATTCTCTCTTAACCTTTGTCTCTTGTCATTCTCCCTGTAAGTCTAAGCGCCCAGTGCACCTCCAAATTCTAAACTGTATTGATCTGAGATGGCTTTAACGCCTATCCCTGTGTCACTGCAAGGCCAAGATGTGATATCAGGTCTGGCCAACTTTGATTACAGCAAGCTAGAATTCTATAATAATAATAATAATAATAATACATTTTATTTATACAGTATAATGCCTTTCCCATGCTCAAGGCACTTCACATTAAATAGAATAAAGGACAATAAACCAGAGTAAAATACTAAATTCAATACTAAAAGAAAAACCTAACAAATAACCTAATTTGTGATATAACAGACACACAAATTATTCTGAGCACCTAGACAGAGAGGTACACTGAAAGAAAGGGCACAATGTTAAGTTAAAAGCCTTCCTAAATATATGAGTTTTAGGTTGTTTTTTAAAAGAATAAATGGAGTCAGCTGATCTAATTCATTTCGGTAGGTCATTCCAGACTCTGGGTGCTATACAGCTGAAGGCCTTGTCACCCATAAAGTGCACAGCTTAGTGTGCAGGTTAGTGTGAGGCACAACAAGATTACCAGAATCAGAGGACCTTAGTAGGCGAACAGTAGCATAGTGATTTAGAAGGTTACTGATGTAGTCCGGTGCAAGGCCATTTAAAACTTTGTAGGTAATTAATAGAATTTTATATTCAATTCTGTAAGAAACAGGGAGCCAGTGAAGACAGAGCAGGATGGTTGTGATGTACTCACTGTTGCTGGTTAATGTAAGGACTCTTGCAGCAGAGTTTTGAATCAACTGGAGTTGAAATATAAAATTAGAAGGGGCACCTGCCAGCAGCGAGTTACAATTATCGATGCAGGATGTGATAAAAGCGTAGACAAGTTTCTCAGCATTAGAAAAGGGGAGGAAAGAGCGAACACAAGATATGTTAAGGAGGTGAAAGTAAGAAAGTTTCTTAATGTGGTTTATGTGGGCGGAATAAGAAAGGGAGGAATCAAAAATGACACCAAGATTCCATGCATCAGAAGAAGGTCTGATGAGATCACTGTCAAGAATGACTGAAAAGGAGCTCATTTTCTTAAGTTGCACTTTAGTCCCAATTTGTAGGAGTTTAGTTTTGTTGCAATTTAATTTTAAAGAGTTCTGTTCCATCCAGGTTTTGAATTCACTGAGGCAAATTGTGAGCTGAGAAAACTCTGATGAAGTTGCACTTTTGACATTGAAATAGAGTTGAGTGTCATCTGCATAAAAATGTTCACTCAGTCCAAGGCTAAGAATAATATGTGCCGGGGGAAGTATATAAATACAGAAAAGCAGAGGACCAAGGACAGAGCCCTGTGGAACTCCTAGTATGACTAGCGCTGTGTTGGACCTGCTGTTGCCAAGATTAACAAACTCTTGCCTATCAGTCAGATAGGACTTGAACCACTGGAGGGCAGTGCCAGAGATACCCAGGATGTTCTCCATTCCGGACAGTAGAATGTCATGACTGACAGTGTCAAATTATGCACTGAGGTCTAGCAGAATTAATATGCTGGTTTGTCCAGAGTCTGCTGCCATAAGCAAATCATTGGTTACCCGAAGAAGAGCAGTTTCACAGCTGTGCTGCACCCTGTGTGACAGGCGCCTGACGTCCATGTCCAGCCGGGACGCACCCCCCAGCTGAAGAGAAATAAAAGTTTTTTGTATTTTAGACATGCCTCCTGTGTCCACTCTGTGTCGGGTCAGGCGCTATATAGTGTCTTTCACACCTGAAACCAGACTAAAGGGTTCCATCAAATTATTAGAAATTAAGTAATTGGTGAGCTGGGAGGCTACAACACCCTCAAGAACTTTTGACAGAAAAGGTAAGTGGGAAATAGGCTAAAAATTGTTAAGATCGTCATCATCAAGACCAGACTTTTTTAACATGGGGGTTACAGAAGTGATTTTAAAAGTGGTTGGCACAAACCCAGTGTCGAGGGGTGTAGTGATTATTGTAGTAACAGTTGGGATTATGGCATGAAGGCAAGATTTAAGAAGTGTGGTTGGGATTGGGTCCAGTACACAAGTAGTTGGCCTCATCTTAAAAAGCAGGTCATTAACAAATGCCGAGGTGACTGGTGAAAATTTAGAAAAGGAGCTGGTTGGAGTGGGAAGACAGGGAAGGATATAAATGGATAATGGATTTATATTAGTTGAATTACTTAGATCTGTAATTTTATTGCAGAAAAAGTGGAGGAGTTTTTCACAGACTTAAGTAGAGTAATTGGACCAGAAGCAGGTTGAAGTAGTTTATTAACTACAGAGAACAAAACCCTTGGGTTATCATGGCCATTTTCTATTTTTCTGAAATAATGTGTGTTCTTGGCTGAAATTAGTGTATCCCTGTAAGCCCTTTGATGGTCAGAGAAAGCCAGGATGTGAACAGTGAGGCTAGTATTACTTTTGTTGTTTAACTTCGATCTAACAATTACTGCGACTCCTCCACCTTGTCTTGAGCTGTTAGGCTCCGTGAAGTGAATTTATCCGGGCGGGTTCACCTCCTTGACAGATGTAAAAACATCTTTTTGCTAAGTTTCTGTTAAGCATAGCAAGTCAAGGTTTGAGGATGTAATGAATTCTGATAGCACCAGTGCTTTGCCATTGAGAGATCCTAGTTAAACAATGGAACATTAGCCGATGTAGGTTCGTTGTGCACAGATCCATGGCCAGAGTTTATTTTAACATATTGTAGATTTGGCACACTGACACTCCTATTTCCAAAGCCATGAATGGGATGGCATATTCCTAAGCAAATGCTGCCGGTAAACTTTTCATTTGCAGCTCGGCTGTGGCGGTGACCAGACCTGCAATGTAAATATTTTGGGCACCGCACAATACCTTAGTCTTTTAGGACATTCCAGTCTTCCCATTTTCTCTGGACAAACTGTTTAATATGAGTTTGTCACAAGAATATTTTAGCATAGTAGAGAACAATACTCTTGTAGTATTGGGGTGGCGCAGATGTGCGGCAAGCAGCAGAAGAAGCATAGTAGGAGATTACAAAATGCACATAAAGATACCAAAGTTCGGAGTTTCCAACATACAGCCACATACAAACTGTATAACGCTGGGTATTACAGGTGGGATCGTCCAGAGCCACATCCAGCTAGGTGTAAACCTCAGATCATTTCTTAGTCATTAAGCACGTATAGAAGGAATCGAGAGAAATCCAGTCTATAAATTATAATGAAGAAGACAGACCATGCCCGGCTCATAGATTGTCACGGTGCAAAGAAATGTCCATAGGGCTCGTCCAGTGTGTCACAGAAAGATTTGGTAGTCCTCGAGGCTGCAAACTCAGTCAAATCAAAGTCCATAAAAATAAATCCAAATCAACACAGTTTGAGTCAATTGCATCCATGAACTATACATACAATAAAATGAAAGTGAACAATTACAAAAAGTTGAAGTTTAATATGAATTTTAACAGAAAGTGTTGATAACAGGGAGGAGCGGCAGCAACATGCGTGCTCCTGCGTCCCCTCCACAGATATCTACCCAAAAAGATATCACACTACCCACATTACTAAAACCTTGTGGCCCCTCATCTGTCTGCAACCATGTGGCCCAGCTAGAGGCCATTTGATGCTACCTTTTACACAGGACGTCTTGTAGCACTGTACTCAAACAGAGACCACCTGACTGACCAAGCTGGTATGCATTAAAGTTGTCTCACTACCACTTGGGGTTATTGATTTCCTAATGAAAGCCACTGACCTCTGCCTTCTTACTGTTGCATTTTCCCCCAGCCAAGCACCCTATTACTATATAGTTATGATTTATTTCCCCACCTAAAACCCTCTGTTGTAATAATATGTATAATTATTGCAGTAATGCATGTGTATATTATGCTAATAGTTAGTTTTGGAGAGATGGAAACACATTTAAGTCTGACAAGCATGCATTGCATATGTCACAGATAAGGAGACATATTAATTCATTTAGCAGCTTCTGCACTTTAAGGCACAAGAGATTAACTTGATTTGTCAAGGAAATGCAGTAATCAATATGTGTTTATATTTGTTCATTTCCTGGATCCCCAGAGGACACCAGATTATTTAACTAGTATCTGAGTATTTTAAGTGGTTATAATGGCAACCAGTTCTTAAGGGTAGGAATAAGCTAATCAGCTTTATTAAAAAAGAGAGTTAAAGGATAAAAATCTGCATTTTAAAAGCTATACACAAGTGATTTTTATCCATTTTTTGTTCATTACATCCAGCAAGTCCAAAACTCAGTTTCACTGATCCAGCTGGCTCAGTCCTGGATTTTAATTTTTAATGTAAAGCGTGATTTTGTAATTCAGTACTTTCACCTATAACCTTTATTCTTGCTGGCAGAAATAAGTGCTCCTTTGCCATCCACTACATTTATCAAGAGTTAATTTGCTCTGCATCTTTTGTTCTCATTTTATCTGGTCAATTGATGTTGCTCACCTGCTTATCTGCTACAAAACAGAATCATTTCTAATTCTAAAAAGGACAAAAGCATACCTTATCAAACCAGACTGCCTGTTTGTGTCTCATGCATATTTACCTGCCACATAAACAACACTGTCACCTTTACAATTGCATCCCAATCAGAATGGGGCATTCCGTGTACGGTAATGATGAACTGATATGCTGTTAATTTGTTTGTTCTATTCATCCGTTAAAGGATTTTATATTTAAAAGGAATGGCTTAATTCTGCTATAATTAAGATATTAATTAAGGAGGTGAATGAAAGGCCAAAATTAAAGAAGGGGTTATAAAATATGTACAAAATTATTTTATGAGGCTTTTATTACTATGGCCTATACATATACTAATGCAGGTATGTTGTTTAATCTATTAAACAACATCAATTTTAAATTCCTCTTTAGCAGTTGCAGACATATTTGGTAAAATGGAAAAAAGATACAGTACAAAAGTGTTTAACCATACCTAGAAAAACTAAATAAACCTTACTCCTTCATTGCACACAAGAATAATAAAGGGACATTGGCAACAAGTGCAAATAGCAAGAAATAGCCGAGAATACTCTGCAACACAACAGTTATCCAATTTTCATTGACTATCACTTTTTTTGTCAGTACAACAGACCATTCTCAAGTGAGGAACACACAACACATTATGACTTATTATAATAAATACTGGTCTGCAGACAAAATCCTCTGGTGTTAAAAAATCATATTTTTAGATGTGCTGAATCCATTTTAGAAATTGAAAAATCTCTCTACCACAAAGCATTTCCACAAAATATCAGATTCAGTGAAAAAAATTCTAGATTTTTAAAGAATCTGTAAAGTTGTTTTTATGGTAGAAGTATTTTTCATGCTCGGAGTATTATTTAAAGTAGATTTTTAGCTGAAAAATGGCTTCCTCAACTTATCACATATCATGAAACTACTTCCAGATGTCTTCTATACAACTGAAACTGTTATTACTGGGCAATATAATGACTCTGTTCAGAATGTGGCTGACCTAGGGCAGTAAAATTACAGTATATTGAAAGCATTTCGTGACTTCCTAAAAAAATACTTGATTATAAAACTAAAAACAATTTCCTTGCCGTCACCTTCAAAACACTATCCTTGAGATGCAATACACTTCTCCAGTTCCTTTTAACATCTCCTGTTCTCATCATTTGTTTGTTGCAAAATGAATGTTTGGAATTCCAAAATATGCTACACACTAATCCAGAAGACATAAACTAACCACCTAAGTGCCTGAGATTTTGTATAGTAATGTGTGTGTGTCTCAGGGTATGTCTGTGTCTAAAAATAAAGGGGAGGTTTTCAATGGGGAACCATCATTAACTGAATTTCAGTTCCCTTTAGACTTTAGAAGAGCAACCCAGAAGACTAGTAACATCATTACAGTGGCACACTTTCAGTTTCCACAGCTGTAAAAATGCTCTTGAGACTGTGTTGGGAGACACAGCAAACTTTCATGTGACAGCATGTATAGATGTGCCTCTCTGGAGGAGCTGGACTACCTATGCAACCTGAATCATTTTCCTGTACCACCTCATGCTACCAGTAGTGACAAGGGGCATCACGTGTAAATGGTGCATATGCTCAAAAATGTTGCATACCTCTATTTCCATACACACGTTGTGATGTATAAAAACTAAACTTGGAGTAAAGCCATGCACATTTTCATGGCAGCCTTACACCGTGCATATGCATATTTCTGCTCAATTTTGCAATTGGGCCGCACCCAGCATCAAAACAGTACTACTGTTTCTGCGTTGTTTCCCTTCTTTTTCCTATTCACTTCCATGATGCAGACTTTATCAAATACGCCAAAATTAATTGCATATTGCTTACAAATTCAATTGATTGTAATCATTCTGTAACAAAATAATGGTGCACTGAATGGCCCAACTATTCCATCTACTATGGCTATTTAAGCTTTGTTAGAAGACATCACAAATGGAAGAATTAGAGGAGAGAGTATTTTTTTGATTTTGATTTCCTAGAGCTATATATTATCTTGCAGACATGTGCTGAACTGGTGCCAGCTTTACAAAGGCAGACTTTGAGAAATTGTGCACTACCTGCTCCTCTGCAAGTTCTGTCCACCCTAAGTTTTTAGCCACAGGAGCATTTCAATGTGAACTTGTTGACTCTTTGGGTATTTGTCAGCAATCACTGAATCTCGCCATGCCAGCTGTATAGGATGGTATTATCCATTTGTCATCCAGATATATAAGATTTTTTTACATTGTCGTTGAACTGGGAAACATCTAAGTGCAATTCGTAGCAACATCCGGTTTTCCAAATGTAATCACAGCGGTCAACTGCATGCACATTACTATTGCAATGGCACTGGACAACTTACATTAGCCAGGGATGAATCACCAAAAGAATGAGCCAAGGCATTACATGATCTATAAAAAAGCCAGCTCTGCACATTCACAGGTGCTTTCTCCAGCTACTGCGGCAAAAGGCAAAGCAATCCTTTTAAGGATAGCGAGGCACCTCAAATAGCCATGTAAAGAGCAGAGAATCTATCTGTAGTGGCAGTCTGTGCCGACGCTACACTATGAAGGCGCCTTCAGAGAATGAATTTGCTTATGTAAATAGAAGGAATTTCCACTCTATTAATGTGCTGCTCCATAGTCCATAGAAAGTGCGTTGCATTTTGCAAGCATATAGCGTGCTGCATAATGTAGTACACAATCGTGGCTTGCCTGTACCTGAAGAAATGCAGTATGATGAACCTGACCCTGACTCTGTAACAATGCAGGCTCGGCTCCACGGTCCCATCGCTATTCGGGAGCCCTTGAACCCAACACCGTCGATAATGTCACCGAGCTAGACAATGAGACAACATTTGAGCAAGGGGATGGTATAAATGTGCAAAGTGCTTTAATTAAAAAGACAATCAAAAACAATGTTCAAATAAAGTGCAGTGCTTCAAAAATAGTTCAATAAATAAATAATCCATAAAAGAAAACGTGGAGGTTAAAAAACAATATCAATCAACATTTATTTATATAGCACATTTTCATAAAAAAAAATGTAGCTCAAAGTGCTTTACAAAATGAAGAATAGAAAAATAGAAGACACAATAAAAAATAAACATAAGTCAACATTAATTAACATAGAATAAGTAAGGTCCGATGGCCAGGGTGGACAGAAAAAACAAAAAAAAAACTCCAAAGGCTGGAGAAAGAAAATAAAATCTGTAGGGATTCCAGACCACGAGACCACCCAGTCCCCTCTGGGCAATCTACCTAACATAAGTCAAACAGTCCTCTTTGTATTTAGGGTTTTCATGGAAGGACCTGATGATGATGGTCACGTAGACTTCTGGCTTTCAGTCCATCAATGTTGGTGCATCATGATGCTTTGAGTAGGTGGTGGTGGTGCAGGCTGCCACCACGAAGAAACCGGAAAAAGAAACAGAAGAGAGAGTTGGGGTCAGTACGGATTTTGGAGCCACTATGAATAGTTATTATGAAGAATTGAACATACAGAGTATCAGTATTAAGTTAAAGTGAAGTTATAAAAAGGCCATGTTAAAGTAATGTGTTTTCAGCAGTGTTTTAAAGTGCTCTACTGTATCAGCCTGGCGAATTCCTATTGGCAGGCTATTCCAGATTTTAGGTGCATAACAACAGAAGGCCGCCTCACCACTTCTTTTATGTTTAGCTTTTGGAATTATAAGGAGACACTCATTTGAAGATTTGGAATATAATGTGTCAGGCATTCCGATATATAAGATGGAGCGAGATTATTTAAGCCTTTATAAACCATAAGCAGTATTTTAAAGTCAATCCTGAATGACACAGGCAACCAGTGTAGTGACATCAAAACTGGAGAAATGTGTTCGGATTTTCTTTTCCTAGTTAGGATTCTAGCAGCTGCATTCTGCACTCGTTGCAAGTGATTTATGTCTTTTTTGGGTAGTCCTGAGAGGAGTGCGTTACAGTAATCTAGTCTACTGAAAACAAAAGCGTGAATTAATTTCTCAGCATCCTTCAATGATATAAGAGGTCTAACTTTTGCTATGTTTCTTAATTGAAAAAATGCTGTCCTAGTGGTCTGATGAATATGCGATTTTCAAATCATTTACTACTTTAACGAGTGCAGTTTCTGTGCTGTGATTTCTTCTGAAGCCTGACTGAAATTTATCAAGAATAGCATGTTTATTGAGGTGGTCATTTAATTGCAAAATGACTGCCTTCTCTAGAATTTTACTTAAGAAGGGCAGGTTAGAGATGGGTCTAAGATTTTCAAAGGCAGAGGGGTCAAGATTATTTTTCTTGAGCAGGGGTTTAACTACAGCAGTCTTAAGGCAGTCTGGGAAGACCCCCGTATCTAATGACGAATTAACTATGTCCAGAATATTGTCAATTAGCACGCCTGATATTTCTTTGAAAAACCTGGTTGGTATTGGGTCAAGGACGCAGGTGGAGGGTTTCAGTTGAGAGATTATACTATGTAATTCAGGTAAATCTATCCTGGTGAAAGCATTTAATTTGTTTATAATGGAGTACCGGAGCTTTGGAGGTTCTACAGTGTTGGGGAGATATACTATTTTATCTCTAATATCATTAATAGAAAAAAACAATCCTTTAAAAAATGAGGTTAAAACATCCAACAGGAAGCAATCTTTAAAAACTACAAGCTCGGTGCTTCTTTTAACTGGTGACTCCCCTGCTTCTTCCTGTCCAGACTTTGCAACAGGGGAGCCACTCTCTCTGCAGCTGCCCTTTTGCTTTCATACACACGAGACTGGAGACCTCCCGATCCCTGGCTTCGGTCTGGCACTCATCCCAGCCTCGAGACTTGGTTCAATCCAACGGCCAGGACGCTCATGTTGGATACTCCCCGACCATGCTTCCCGACTCCCACTGCCTTTCCGGCCTTCTGCGGCCAGTCGTCTTCCCCTGGTCACTCCCGCTACCTGCTCGCTCAGCGGGAGCAACTTCCAACTCCAACGCCTGGGTGTAGGCCTAACATCCAGGCCCTTGCAGCTGCCCCCGAGCGCTCGTTCACTCACCCACACGCTCTTCGTGGCTCTCTCTCTCTCTTTCACTGACATGCTTCCCAATAACCTCCGTCTCCTTCTCTTTTCTTTTTCTTGTTCTTTTTTGATCTGTCTCCCATCCGACTCACGCTTCTTTTATACAGCGAGGGGACATAGCAGCTGCAGCACTTTAGCCATGGGAACAATCACAGATTTGGGCAGTTCCTCACCTGTGCACTCGGTGAGAAACGCCTACACCGCAGATCGCCCCGTGGCTTGCTATGGCCCAACGCCTCCTCACTAAGCCGCGAGTGCGGTGATTATTTATTTAAAAACCGGCCTTTGCTAAGCGAGCTGTGGACCCATAACACCACAGACTCAGACAGCATTACAACTTTGTTTGAATGTAATTAGAAAAATGTAAGAAGAAGTAATCAGATGCAGCATTTATTTTGTAACCAGTTCATTTAATTTGTGGACAGTATCACATAGTACAGCCCTTATATTCCTTAGTCCATTGGCCACATCTCTTGCAGCATCCACTATTGCATTTTGTGACTTCAGAATCAGTCGCTCAGTGGTTTCCAAAGCAGACGTGTGCATACAGCCAGCTCCTGAAGATGTGCTGGTCACTGCAGCACCATCACCATGTGGATTTATGTCCTCAGCATGATGATGAGCCTCAGTAATATCTGAAACAGAATAAACAGATGATGGCCTGCTACTTACCTTTTTATGTCGACTTTGATATCTGACCACTTCTTTTTTATTTTGGGCACTGTGCAACTTTCTGAAATTGAACTACTGAGTGTCTCCACCACGCAGTATCACTCCATCAACTTCCTTTTGTTGCTTATACCACTGCTTAAGACAACAAATATTATGTTTTCCTTTGCCTCCAGTGCATTCACTGAAATTCTTCTTTTTACCATGTTCTTTTGCCATTGTTTTTTAACAAGACATTGAATGGAAGGGGCTGTTTATATTGATTTGCATATTCAAATATGCAAAATTCTGGGCGGAGCTGAGTGGGGCTGTAGGCAAGTGCACATTTGTTAAATTTCATGTTCATTGGGATTTATAAAGGGAATGTGCATGAAAACATTTTTATGCATCAGGATTTTTTTGTGCAAATGCATGTTTCCAGTTTTGCCCATACACATTGTTTTAGTGTAAATTCTATGCATGACGTTATACATGAGGTCCAAGGACACTAGCAAAATACAACGTTAGAAAAGAATCAGTCAGGAAGGATAAGGAGAGCACAATTGTCTGTGGCCACAACCTGTAAAACCATTCCCTTTTTGGTGGCAGTCTTTCTGTTGCCTATCCAGTGCACTTGTTGTCCCTTGCCTTTCCACCAAAGCAGGTAAATTTGATTCACAATTGCTTATGCGTTGTAACTGGACAGATTGATTTCCCTAAAGTTTAACTGACTTGGTGTGAGATGGCGATGATTAAATGTTCCGTTAATTTTTTAAGCAGTATATATATTTAGAAATATTTGTTTACATTTAATAATATTTACTTTATTGTGCATTCCTTTTTTTAATAAAAAAAAATGTAGCAGTGCAAAAACCAAAATTACACTATTGACAGATACTTGGAGAACCTTGGAAAGGATCTGACATTAGAAATACAGAACAATACACCAGAGAAACCTAAGCATCAGTTCAAACATTATAAAAAAAATGAAGAAGTTTGGTCTATTAGAGGAGTTAACAAAGGAAGAACAGTTTTTAAAAGTAAGACTAATGAGGTATGTCACTTGTCTTAATTTAATAATTCAGGTAATGTAGTCTCCTATCATATGAATATCCTTTTTTTATTAAAAAAAAATCAAACAGAGAAAAAAAAAACTAAAACTTAAGGAAATGAGATAATAATATTTCTTTGCATTTATATAGCGCTTTTCTCACTACTCAAAGTGCTCAGCAATTGCAGGTTAAGGGCCTTGCTCAGGGGCCCAACAAAGCGGAGTCCCTTTTGGCATTTACGGGAATCGAACCGGCAACCTTCCGATTGCCAGTGCAGATCCCTAGCCTCAGAGCCTCCAATCTGCCTTAAGCAGATATCAAGCAAGTTAGGCAAAGGTCAGTCTCTGTTGCTTTTTTTGCTGCACTTGGTAGCAATATTTCTCTTTAAGTAATGTTTATAGATACATACTGTAGACAGAACGTTATATTTTCTATATTTTTTTATTTTGCTGAATTTATTAATAGCAAGTAACATTCCATACAAACAAGTCCCACTTTACAAAACTAAATTCAATTCAACCGCCACCCATGTCTGTCAATTATTAATATTAAATTAAATCTGAAAAATTGGATGGATATTTAATGATGCTGACATTATTCCTTATATTCTCAAAATAGATGATTGTTAACATTCACACCTTGACACACATTCCTAGCATGTAAAAAGAAAAGGGAGAAAGTCTTCTTAGAAACAAAATGAAAAGAGATGAAAGATAAAATAAAAGACCAAGACGAAAGAATGATGGCACTTAAAGATACAGATGACAGGTGCTCTGACTTACAAAAGAAAGAGGTTCTGATAGAATAAGAACATTTTGAAGAAATATACTTGTCATGCTAAGATATGCCAGTAATAATAACCTTTTGTAAAAAAGACATTTAATTTTTAGATTGGAAAGTGCTTTAATATATGCCCCAAAAATAAGAAATAAGGAATAAGTTAATATGAAGTTATGACAGAAAGATTTATAAAAATGTGAAGTAGATTTTACAAGAACGTTACCTTGTTCATGAAAAAAAAAAATCTTGCAATTGTGTTTGATAATTTTTTTTCCCAGTTACTTTTACAGTATGATAAACTTATACAAAGCAATTATTTTGTCCTTCAAGTAATTTTCTTAAGAATGATTGCTTCAGAAAAATAATTTTAGAAATTATGCTTTAAAGAGACACTGCGTGGTTCTGAATAGTGTTTCCCTCCTCCTGACTGTACCCAACCTCACTGATTAAAGGATAACCATCTCTGTTGGCTGTGTGTCTCTGTCATTCCTAAAGATGGTACATTATGAACATTTTAGTTAAAAATGCATTACATTTGTTATTACAATAGTGGGCGTATGTCAAACATTAACACTACTTTTACAAATCCCATACCAAATAACATTACAGAGACATATGCTTTGTGTGGTGCGCTGCAAACATTAACACTGAGGTCTACATTGATTACTTTGATTTCTTTAATGGTGGCACAGCTAGTGATGCAATAAAGGGAAAGCCAAAGAAGTAGGTAAGTGGTGATTTCATAAGGTGTAGTTTGAGTTCAAATGTATTTTAAAATGGAAAGCATTATTCCAGACTTCACTGCTTATGATTTCACAGCCACTACTTTATAAACAGAGCACTTGATATTCCAGGCTAGCTCTTGCTCATTGAAACATTGCTTTATGAAGATGAGAGAGCTGCTTAACTGAGTGACAAATTAAGACTGAATAAGAAAAACAATATTTAATGTTTACTGTATGAAGCAAAATTCAGTGTTTATTATATTAAAAATTTGTGTTTAGTGTGGCTAAAAAAGAAATGCAGGGATCTAAGGAGGGAAAAGAATGCTGTATTTAGTGTATGAAAACAAAACAGGATTCTAATGCCTAGAGAAAATATTAACACTAAGAAACAAGAAAAACATTAAATGGAGAAAGGAAATGTCTACTAGTTTCAGTGCTAAGAGTAATCATGTGTATAAAAGAAAAATGGAACTCTAGCACTTGCATAGGAGAAGAAACCTAACTATTAGAATTGCATAATGTAAAGAAACGCTGGTGTTTAAAGCACAGAGATTTAAGAGCTTAGCACACAAAACAATAAAGTGACACATCTATGTGCTTAGACAACAAATCAGTTTGAATTTGGAGCATAAAGGATATCTAGAGCTTCAAGGACAAAGTAAATATAATTTCAGAAAGGCTACTGTAGAAGCTTTGGTAACTCTTCGGAATATGGGTTGCCTATGTACTGCTAACAACAAAATCTTAACAAAGGCTTTGCTTGATCATAATAAAATTTACAAACCTTTTAGAATAGGGGCTACCAATGGGGCATTTTGACAGGCCGTCACGGGATATTCCATAACAGTAGAATATCTGACTGTAGCTCTTATAAAAAATGAAGAGGCTCTCAAGGAAACGTCTGTGCTGGTTGTATGAAGGCATGCCATGGGTGGAAACATAGCTGGCAGTTTAACATGAGAAGGCCTATTACCCATTTTAACCCTTGAACATCGCCTGGAATTACTTCATGCCATACTGGGGAAGGATGTCCATTTGGTTCATAGGATGGAGTCATAGCAGAGTAACAGGCTGAAAATAGAAGCACATAAGCTCAGCATTCAGAGGAGCCATGAGTCCTGGAGAACGCATATAAAATGAAAGTAATTTCAGAAAGCTGACTGAAGTTGGAGGCACGTTCATGTGTGTGTGTGTGTGTACAAGCAGCCATGTATCTCCGGGTGAAAAATGTCACTCAATAAATAGAAAGTCTCCCCCTAGATTGAGGCTGCAGGAGTTAATGAGTGGCCAGGTAAATCAGCCCAGCATATAAAATCGAGGAATGCCCAGCAGAGATCCTCTTTTGACCATCTGGCGCAGTGACATATGGTGAGGTTCATGGCTGGTTAGGCACTGACTCCTTCTGAGTCAGTTTTACAAATATATAAACCCAAAAGAGTAGCTTATTCAGCATTCAATTGGTGGCATGCACTTTGACTGCTAGTTATATTTTATATCTCATCAGCATTCTTTACACACCCATAGCTAAGGTACATATTTAGCGGAGAAAGAGCGCATTTGCTCAGCACACTCCATGTGTTCTAAATTTGCTGTTGCAATTCCTCAATTCATACTCATTCAATACAAATGAAAGTACTGAGTCGTGTACAAAAAAAACGGATTTCAATTTTGACTTTAATTGAAATATTTTGTTGTTTTTAAAAGCTTTTAATTCTGATGCTTTAATCAATTTTAATACAGACTATTCAACAAAAGAATAACAAAAGAATATTTTATTTAAGGTCAAAATTTAGTTTTCAAGTATTGGATTGTTTTTTTTTTCTTAGTCTGATCCCATTTTTTATAAAACTGAAAACCGTCTATGGGCTTACCTTCATTTGTACTGTAAATGAAGTCCATGCGCTTATCCTTCTCCACAAAAATCTCTTGTCACTTTCTTGTAAAAGTCTTCCTTATTTGCCTTTAGTTTTAAAAATCTTAATCTTCTATTTTGGCAGTCAGTCGGAACAAAAAATAAAAATAAACAGACCGCTGCAATGCACTTGACTTTCTGATATCAGCGCCGAGAGCCTCTGCGTCGAAGAACAGCAGCAATGAGCACCTGTTGGGCTCATATGTGCCCCTTCGATGTGGCACGGTACTGTCTGCCTCACCTTGTGCATTTTCACTGCTGTTTTATGTCTAATCAGCAAGACTAAATATGTCAAACACATTCATTAAAGATATTAGACAGACTGTGGAAAATCAATGTGTATAATAAACACATCTGCGAACATTAGCGACATACAGAGAGACAGCAACAGGCACGCACCTGTGAGGGAGAGCGCAGTTCAAGGTGAGGGGAGTTTCTCCAATGTATTTGTACAGGAAATGCTCCAAAATAAATTATCAAAATTATTGGAATCATACAGAAAACATATTTACAGTACAGACCAGTAGACACATTTATTTTATGTTATCATTATTAGTTTTTCTACTTTTCATGATGACAGACTCTGTCTCACCTGCTTCCCCTTACCGCCCGTCCCTGGTCTGGCGTTAAAGAGAGAAGATAGCTGAACAAATTATATAGCGATCGTTATTAAGCATTCTTGTTTATTAAGACTTATTTATTTTTTCACTGATTTTCCTATATTTTTGTGCATGTGCCATTTTCTTTACTTTTGATTTTGATAACAGTTTTTTCTGCCCTTTTCATATTTGTCCTGTAAGAAGGAGGAAGAAGAGTTGTCTGATCATTTGCTTTTGATATTTTTTTCATCGCCTTTGCTTTGAGTCATTGTAAATATCGTGCATAGTCACTTTTATTTATTTTTGTTTATTGCTGTATATACTGTAAATGTTAATCCTGTGTCACTGCAGAGGACTGCATTTAATTTGAAGTTCACGACACCAGCATTTTTTGTCTTGCTGGCACTATAATAAAGAATTGTTTTCTTTTCAATATTTTGCTTCTGTGCTTCCACTTTTCATCACTGACCTGTTCAAATATATTGCAGACACCCAGAGTTTGAGAGTGTGAAGAGGTGCCAATGCATGGGGCGGCCCAATTCTGTAGTATTAACTGAAATGTTTTTATAAAAGACTATTACAGCTTAAAAGAAAAAAAAAATATTTACTGAGAAAAAAAAATTCATGTGAGGGAGTAAAGATGGGAATTTACCGTGGAATGCAAAGCAGAGGTGTGCCACCTCTGTATCTCAATAATAACATTAATAGATACATATTGTCTATTCATGAACTCTTTCATGATAATCAGTTTGAAATTGCCTGTTAAATTGTGTGTTTAACCAAATCTGTAGTTTTATGTGTGTACCTTTTTATAGGGTTCAGCATCTACACTAAGTGAAACGCGAAGTTCAAAAATAAACAGAATTTTTCTACATTAAAACGTTAGGGAAATCCTTGCAAAATACGAGGGACATTCAAAAAGTTTCCACACTTTTTTTTAACTTTATTTATTAACAATTTCAAAAACAAATTACATTACTTTTCCACATTGTCACCTTTGTTTGCAATGCTATTTTCCCAGCATCATAACAACTTTTTACTGCCCAATTACTACTCCTACCTTCACCATTTCCAATGAAAATATAAAAGTGCAGAAACTTTTTGAACATCCCTCATTAAAGAAAATTGTAGAGTTTGGTCCTCACTTTAACATTCCATGTTAAATGGTTTTAATTCTAATTTTATTTGAATGTTAATAAAAAAAAAATACAAGGTTTAAGGTTCAATGTCAACTTTGTTATTTAAAACCACACAAAGCAGTGAAGAGCAGAATGAAATTCTGTCACCCAGTCCAATTATGTGTAAGAATAGACAATAAAAATAAGTAAGGATAATGACCAGAATAACAAAATTAAACAAGAGAGAATCCCTAACATATTGAATAGATACATTATATAAACTTTCAAAATACAAAACTCTCACAAACTAAAACAAATATTTGGAGCACAGGGTGAATTATGCAGATTTTAAACTAAAGAAGTTAAATGAGCAATGATATTGAATTGATACTCATATCAGCCAGTGCCTTGAGTTCAAGAATCAGTATCGGTAGTGGGAGCAAAAAAAGTTGCGTCCCTAATTAAAACCTAATTCATTCTGAGAAGAAGTCACACGCAGCAGTTTCTTGTTTGGAAAATGAGACATTTAAATCTTAAAAGTGAAAACAAGAAGCAAAATTTGTAAAAATTAATGCAAAGCCTTTGTCTTGATAATGTCAGATTCTACAGTTAACTGAATGAATTTTCATTTTATTTCAAATGTATTTTAGCAGGTGTTTCTGGGATTCGAAATGTTTTTAACATTATTAAAGCATATGATGTGTGCTGCCTTGCTCAAAAGCCCCCCTTACTAATAGGGCTTACACTGCAACTTACAGATGTACACACAGCTGATATAAGAAGAAATTTGAGAAGAACTGAGAAAACATTTTCTAGGCTCAAAGAAAGCAGAGTTTGAGTGAGAAAAGAAAATAAACTGCTCGCCTCAGGCTTCATGTCTAAAATATAAGGCAGAGCTGACAAGTTGAACAGATAAGAAGGTGAAAGAGAATTAATTAAAATTTTCAGTCTTTGTGCTCCTACAGAATGGTTCATTAATAGTTCATTGCACCCCTAAGACACAAAACACAAAGCTTTCTAAGTAAATTTATCGGTTCACATTTATTTTAATCAATGCTATTAAAACATTTTTAATTATTCTTTTTGTTTTCCCAACATAACATGTTTGACAGTGAGTTCGATAGCAAGTGTGCCAAATTTAAATATACTGTCTTCCCTCACTAGGTCTGATAAACAACTAGCTTTGGGATTTATTGTGAAGAAATTTTCAAATGGTGAATGGAGATGTTACATTAACGCTAAATGCAAACCAGGTGCTGGTACCTGTACATGTATGTCTTGTGTTGTCCACTGTCAGCAGCTCAGAACTACAAAATGGGCCATTTGTCTTGGATTTTGGTACAGAGCGCTTTCGTGTCTTTGTCTTGAATAAAACTCACAACTTTATATTGTACAACACCAGAGAATCATGAGATCACAGTGGATTAGAAGATTACAGTTTGTGTTAATGTGGATCATAGCAATAATATATGGTGAACAGTTAGCATGAATTTTCTTAGTAATCTGGCAAGGTGCTTGTCTTATTGAATCCATAGTATAGGTTTAATATTTTTACACTTCACATATTTTGAAATTAAAGTGTTGCTTGGAGTTCTCTGTACTTAACTTTTTTTGTTTCTTAGTCCCCTTCAGAACTATTTCTACCCCTCAGTGCCACTTTTGTCAGAATATTCTAAACCCTCCCTGCATAGGAATGCAATGATTTACTGCAGCAGTGCATCTGCTTCTCAGTATAAAAATCTCCTAAGATTTTTCTCCTATATACATAATCCTAATTTCTACTGTTAGTAAAAACATATTGATGGAAAATGCATTATTAAGAAAATGACATTGAGTAAAAAATGTAGTTTAAAAAATCCAGTTTCTTTGAAAAATATAATTTGAATGCACTCCATAAGGAAAGCAGTGAGTTGAGAGCATTTTTAAACGTGGTGCTATTATATATCTGCATGATGATATTTGGTTTCTAGGGATAAAACAGTATCCAGCACAAAAGTGGTTGGTTGATCTTACTTAAATTATGAACCTCCCAAAATATCCTGGCAAAACAACAGAGGTTTTGGAGATCTATATTAAGTATTTTTTGGGTTTCACAACAGACATTTACAAGGGATTATGCATTATCTACCTTTCTTAATATTTTTGCTATATGGTTAGAACTGTATGTGTACAACTTTAACCATATGTTTTTAAATACATTACATAAAGACACAACGTTTCAGTTATGAAGCCATTATCAGGTGTGCCAAAGGCAAGGGTAGGAGAGAAAAAGCTGCCATTACAGAAGATGAAGGGAAAGATTAAAACGTTAGTCGGTCATTAAGACCTGGAGAAATATGTGATCCCAGGTGGAGAATGAGTTTAGCCTCTTCCATATTTCTTTGAAAGGTGTCTTTGAAGCCCTGTGAAAGGACACAGAGCTCACTGTGGCTATGAACAAGGGATGTAAAGTGTTCTAGCGTTCTACAATAGGCCTTGTAAGGTCTTGGATCTTAATGGTTTGAATGTGCTCCTTGAAATAGTCTGTTAGCTGTCTCCCTACTTCAACTATGCAGATGGATAGATAACCCCTACAAGAAATTCAGTAACTATTTTTGGAATGGTAAGTCGCTCGTTATTTAATATTGAATTTTCCAGAGGGACCAGATAAAAAGATATTGGTGGTTACATATTTGCAAGTGACATAGTGGATTATGTTACAGCTCAAAGTGCCTGGTGGGGATTGAGGCTATATTCTGTGAAGTAAGCTGTGGACAAAAAGTTTGTGTAGGTTAGCAAGGAGATCGATACAGTGACACATACACCAGAGAAAGTTGAGCTTTCTGCAGATGGTTTGGTTGTAACGGAAACACTTTTTACAAAAGTAAGACAGAACGTTGCAGGATCAACTACATGTCAGATGCCTTAATTTGCAAGTCTCATACCTAACAGTAATAAAAGTCTTCATAAGTAGATAGATAGATTGATAAATAAATTATTTATCCCCTCAGGACAATTCAGGTGCTTGTTTCTCCAATGCAAACAGCCTATCCCTGGCTGGAGTGATTCCGTTTCTCAATACTATCTTGAACACAACCATTTTTGGTCCTCTCCAGGGGAACAGCTCTGAAGAATATGCATTTGGATTTTATGAAATCAAGAATGACAGAGTCGGGTTTTATTGAAGATTTTTCTGATTTATTTACTGTTAAAAGTCTTTAAACTTGTGTTTGCCACTACAAGAGTTAAGTGTACTTTTAAAAGAACTCTTCATTAATTTCTTTTGACCAGCTCAGAACCCAGACCACAATATATATATTAGAGGCAGCCAAGTGGGTTCGGGTGGGGGTCCTTTGATAGGCAATCCCAAGTAGTTTTCAGTCGGCAACATGCCTTGGTCTGGTGCACACTGTAATTTTGCTGTCGAAGCATTCTTCATAAACAACGAATCCATCATCACTACGCAACGCGCCTTCCAAATGCATTTCAGCATTCTTCCTAACAATGACGTCCCAAATTGGAAAACAATTCTTCAGTGGGTGGCTAAATTTAGACAGGCGGAAACAACATTGAACAGAAAATCTCCAGGCTGTCCTTGGATTATACAAATGCCTCAAAACATCCAAGCTGTATGGGTATCAATTTTGCAGTCTCCTAAACGTTCAGCACGCAAACATGCTTCTGCCTTAGGTATTTCCAACACATCTTTGAGGAGGATTTTGCATGAGGATGTTAATTTCCATCCATACAAAATGATGGTAGTGCACAAACTCACTGAAAGAGACTGGGAGAACAGTAGAGAGTTTTGTGCGAACATACTGCAGACCGCACATCAACGAGACACATTTCCAATTGAATGGTTACATAAATAAGCAAAACTTTCATTATTAGGCTGAAAACAACACTTGTGAACTTCACTAGAGATCCTTGCACAGTGAGTGTGTTACAGTTTGGTGTGCCACTGCAGAATTTGGCATTGTAGGCCCTTGCTTTTTTGAGGAGGGGGGAACAATGGTCATTTCAGAATGTTAAACTGAAATGCTAGAGAATTTTTTGCGGCCCCAGCTGGAAGAAATGGATGTGGTGGATGCCTGGTTTCAACAGGATGGAGCAACAGCTCAAAAGGCAAGGAGATCCATGCAAATATTGTGGGAGATGTTTCTGGGAAAGCTGATCTCCATGCACAGCGATGTCGAGTGGCTTTAACATTCGCACTGATCTCACTTTCTTCTTGTGGGGCTATCTCAAGTCAAAGGTATACACACACCCACCTCAAAACCTTGAAGCCCTCAAGGACACTATTTGCCACGAAATCGCCACTGTTCCCCTTGAAAAGGCCAAATAAGTCATTTGAGCGTTCAGAAATCGTCTCAAAGAGTATATCACTAATGATGGCCACCACCTTGAAGAAATAATTTTTAAAACACAGTGAAAAAAATCTATTTTGTATACCCTTACTTGTATTGAAATGAAATTTGTTGTATTTTGTAGCGTTTTTGGAAAATAAACGTTTGAAATGTGGTACTTCTGATTGGCTCAATCCCTAAATATATATATATTTAAATGAGCCAGAGACATAAAAAAAAAATGTTTGGGGCAGCCACCCATATATTATGTCATGGCTTTAAATGGGTAAATGGCTAAGTTGTTCACAGAACAGAGTCCAAAACAGAACTGATTTTAGAGTGAGAATATGGTGGCTTTAAAGGCAGAGACAGGAAGTGATCTTGTCGAAGGCCAGAACCGAAAGTAATGTAAACGGGAAGTGACATCAGCAATGGTGTGGGTACCTGAAGTGATGTCATCATAGGTGACAGAAGCAAGCAGGATTTCCCATGGATGGTCTGCAGAGGATTGAGGGGAGAAAGTCAGTGCAGCGTGCCACCCCCTGGTCTGTCATGGCACTAATATTATTCAGGCCCTTTAGCTGTCTCCCAATCGCACGTGTGTGACAATATATTTATTTAGCATTAAGTGTATATAAATTAAAAAACGAATTAACACAAGCAAGATGATTAGAGTTCTGCTACTGTAGAGAAAAATAAAGAACTGACTATAAAGGTAGTAGTTAATCAAATTCTATTAACTATTGAGTCACTGCTGGTGTGGTGATGTTGCACACTCAGCTGCAGGTTCCACAATGAACACAAAGGAACGTCCATATTCCTTATATCCTTTAATGGCAGAAGATTTGATATCAGTAGTTTTATGTTGGGTCTGCCCTGGAGACAAAAGGTGTCCTCTCATACTCAGGACTGGTATTTCCCTTCTTATTGTAGCCTTGTCATTGATCCCTGCTTGACAAAATACAGTATGCAGTACTTTGTTTTTTTAAATAAATAGTGTTATCTGTAATTCCAGCTGTCTACATTTCAGATCAGTAAGGTAGCTGGCTACTCACTGTGCAACCAATAAAATATTTCTGCACAAATTATTGAATACTAGTATGTAAAGTTTTTATTTACAAAAACTTAGTATAACCCAACCACACTATACACTGTAATAAGCACTTAGATACAAGAAACAGAGAGAAACTGCACAGAAGTATTTATTATTTTACTTCACAGCAAGCAACTTTCTTCACCCTAGGGGGCACACTCCCACACATTCCCACAGGGTCAGTTTTGAGTTGTCATTTAAAGTAACATGCAGATATCTGGGATGCAGAAGGAAAACTGCAAAAAACAAAGGAAAATCCACAAAGACCCAGAGAAAACAGGAACACATTATAAAGACAGTATACATCAGGGATTCAAACTGCAGCTCTCTGGAGCACCGTACTACTCTAATACACATATCACACGAACAAAATAGAAAGCCTAAATTACATGCAACAAAAATACAAAAAAATTACACAGAAACACAAGGCAGCTTCCTATCTTGTAGTCACTGTGGCTAGATTATACTCTGGCTTCCCAGAAAATCTTGCTAGAAAACTGACTGCAGAAAATAGCAAGATGGATGGCTGTATGGTTTCTCCTTGCTTAATATATCCTCTTTATGCACTTCTGCTTGCAAGACTGAAGCGTTTGTGAACAGGCTATGATATATATTCAGAAGCAAAATATGTAGTATTTCATTGTGGAGTATTTATCATATCTATGTATAATGAATTGGGCTCAGTTACAGTTTTTCAAAGTGCTCTCCTCCCCTGTTGATACACCTGACAGAGCTCATTCAACACTGTTGAAAATCTGACAAAAACTGTCTGTCTCCCTCAGGGCATATGACAATCATATCTGTAACAGTCCTGCATGTGGTCTTCGTGATTGCGATTCAGAATAACCTTTTTAGAATAAATGTTTCTTTTATATTAAACTGTATCTGTTGCAAGAATAATACAAAATGTGAAACCTTTTGAAATGCTTTGGAGTAAAATAAGATTCAAAATGTAGAGAGAATAAGTGAAAATACCAAGGATTATTTATACAATTATACTGCAAAGACAGCAGAATGTTTTATTCCATACTTCACTTTAGCAGTACATTGAAATTAGCTTAATGTTCTGTACATTATTTTTATTTTGAGGACATTCAAGGAGAACTGTGCCCATTGGATTTCATGTGTTATATGACCAATTGATAATGCTTTTAAATCCAACTATGTAGACAACAGCATGTGCGAAATTGGAATGTATATTCATTAATATTACTGAAATACTTCACAGTGCTGGTACAAAATAGTTACTGATTAGTAAAATTGAGAGAAGATGTGGCAGTTCGGTGGTTAGTGCTACTCCTTCACATTTACATGGACCCCCGTTCAGCTGCCACATGAACAATGTCTGCATGGCACTTGCATGTTATCTCCCTCTTTAAGTGTTATTTTCTTTTAGTACTCCAGTTTTCCCTTCCCCTTCCAGATAGTGGGATGAAATCATAGCCCAGTCATTGTCAATATTGAGTTAGCATTTTTTGCCCTTATCTTTTTGTTCCCCATTTTATCCCAAAGATGTGTGTTAGGTTACATGTTGTTATGTGTGAGTGCGCCCTCTAAAGGACTAGCATCAAATCAACAACTTGCTCCTAACTTCATCAGCAGTAGCTCTGGAAAAACACAGGATTTAAAAAATGTATGTATGGATGGGAAGATTAGTTAAGATTTGGAGACATTAAGATAATTTTTTTTTACATTATTATTATGCATATCCATCATCCAAAGCTGGATTGCTGAACATTTCTAATGAAGAACTTTAAATAGAAATCTCTTTGACAATTGCAGACACGATGTGTCATAACTTGAAAGATGAACAAGAACCTTACAAGCCAGCAAAGTCGATATTGCAAAGAGTTCTGTATAGTTGCTGTTACAAGAGATTTTTAACCAGGTGTGTCAAAATGTATGTTATTTTTATAGATTTTGACAGTTTATCGTGCATTTATTTTTATAAGTACAGAGATTTAAGCTTGGTTGACAATTTCTTGCTGGGGAAATTAGTCCTAGTAGATGTAATTAAATAAACTCAAGATGCATTCTATCCAAAAGTATACCGATATTTATTGGAGTTAAAGTGTAACATAAATAAGGTTTACCCAAACAAATATCATATTAGTGCCTTATGATTCCAAAAGGAAACTTTGATATTCAGACTAAAGCAAAAAATAAAAAATGAAAGATAGGCATTGTTTAACTGCTGATGTTCTTGATAAAAAATTTGAATAAAGCAAAGATATATTCCAGTACTTTAAAAAGGCCAGATATATGATTAAAAGCAAACAGTGTATGGTTTAAATTTAGAAACTTAAGTAAAGGTTGGACTATTTTCTGTTTATTAGAATTTCATGCACATCACTAAACTTTCTAAAAGTTATGCTTTTGTGAAAAATGATGTATTATATGTCACTTTTTACTGATGGAATCATCAGTTTTAGTTTAAAGTTGGATTGAAAATGACACTTTTATATATGCACAGTATACATGTGAATTTTTCAATATATTTTACATGGTGTTTTCTGTTTATGTTTCAACCTTATGTTGTACTTCTTCTCTTATCATATTCCTAAATAGTGGATATTGAACTGTCCTTATAATTAGAAGTGTGCTTAATTAGATTATTTAATTAATTAAATCAATAAACTGTCAAAATTCTGTTATCTAATAGATAAAACATTTAAATATATAGCGATTTAATTTTTAAATGCATTATCTAAAGTTCTTCTGGTGTTGCCAAATATAACAATAGTGTGCATGACTTATGACTTGTCTTAATATTCTTAAACTCTGTTTATTTGTCCTGGTAAGGCTCACCAAACTAAGTTGCATCCATGTCCAAGTACTTACGAACAAAAGACATTTGACAAATGACTGGAGACCATTCCGCCCATCAAGCTCCTTTGTTTAGCTAAAATCTGAGCTGTCCAAATATTTCACTCCGATACTTTTAAAAGATGGTCAGGGTTTCTTCTTCAACTCCATGTCTCAGTAGTTTGTTCCAGAGACCCACAACTCTTAAAGAAGTGCTTCCTGGCATCAGTCCTAAATGCACTTTCGCATCATTTCCACCGGAGTCCCCAAATTTGTGATTTTTCCACTTTGTTGAAATAATTCTGCTGGATTTACTTTATCAATAGCCAGCCAGTCATTGTCCAACCTGCTATATCCTAACACAGGGTCACGGGGGTCTCCTGGAGCCAATCCCAGCCAGAACAGGGCACAAGGCAGGAACAAATCCTGGGCAGGGCGCCAGCCCACTGCAGCGCACACACACACACACACACACACCCACCACGCACACACTAGGGACAATTTAGGAGCACCTAACCTGCATGTCTTTGGACTGTGGGAGGAAACCCACACAGACACGGGGAGAACATGCAGACTCCACACAGGGAGGACCCAGGTCTCCTTACTGCGAGGCAGCAGTGCTACCACTGCGCCACCGTGCCACCACTTTATCAATTCCTTTTTTGTATTTTTAAGACCTTTTAAGAATTTAGGTTCCCATAAAGACTTCTCTTCTCATGACTGAACAGGTTTAATTCTCTGAGTTGGACATGTCCTTAAGTCCTGAGATGCACTTGGTTGCTCTCCTTTGCACAGCCTCAAGTGCTGTTGTGTCTTGTAGTGTGGTGATCAGACTTGCACACAGTGCTCCAGATGTAGATTCACTAGTGCATTATATAGTCTCAGCATAAATTTCTTTGATTTATACTCAACAGTTTCTACTATATAGCTTAACATTTTATTTGCCTTTTAATTACTACTTCACATTTCTTAGATGACAAAAACTTTGTGTGAACATAAACCTCTAAGTCCTTTTCAGAGGCTGCTTCCTGTAGGACAGACTGTCCCATCTTGTATCTATATTTGATGTTCCTTTTGCCCACATGTAGCACTTTTTCCATGTTTAAATGCAGTTTTCTAATGTTTGCCCAGTTCTGAAGATTGCCCAAGTTTTCTTGAATTATTTTTGAATTCTCTTCAGTGACTGCCATTCCTCAAATTTTAGTATCATATGCAAATTTCACAAGTTTACTAACTGTACCAGAATAAATCTCCTTAATATAAATCAGCACTGTTTCAAACAATGGAAGATACGTGTGGAGCGGTGTAGAGCTCGGGAGGGGGAGTATATTGAAGGTGACAATGTTTAGAATTCTGTAAGTCATCAATAAATATGTTTTTTTTTACCACTCTGGTTATTTTTGTGTCTCACCTATATATAATATATTGTGACAGATAGAGGGCGCAATTGTCCTCTTGAACCCTCAGACTATACGCCAGACACCAAGTAAAAGTCCAATAATTAGTTTTATTGCAATAATAAAGTGCACAAAGCACCCTCCTCTCCACAATACTCATATAAATAAACAATTCTCCAATACAATAACAATCCACCACTCCCAGACGCGTTGCCACCCTTCCACCCAGCTCAGCTTGACGTCTGGGATTTCCCATCATCCTTTTATAGTTCCTGACCTGGAAGTGTTCCCAATCCTTCAGTCCATGTGACCTCCTTCCTCCTTCCGGGTCAGATAAAAAGTCCTCTTCTTCAAGAAGTACGTCATTTCCCCTATCGCTTTGCCTATTACGTACTTCCGGGTTATAGGGCACATATGATTCTCTAGTCCTCCCTGCAGCGTCCTCTGTTGGCCCCTGTGGTATCCAGCAGGGCTGTAAAGGAAAACTCCATAGTCCAGGATTCCCTGCTGGTATTCCGGGCCCCTTCATGCTGCAGGGAGAGCTCCACCTGGCGGTCTTGGGGAATTGGCCGGGATGAAAAGTGACAAGCCCGCCATAGACCACAGTACTCAAGCAAAAAAACATGGTTTGGAGCATCCAGCCCCACAAGGGACATCTTCCTCCAGGAAGATCTTCTGGTCGGACCTTGGCTGTGCCTTCTGAAGTATTCCCTGGAGAACCTAGAGGGAATTTCAGAATTGTAATCCATTTTATCCCCCTCTGTCCAGGGACAGTTGCACTAAATGTGGCCTGGCCGTCAGCATCCATAACACCGCTTCTGTCCTCCCGGAATTCTCCCTCTGCGGCGCTGGAAACACTCAGGGAATTCAGTCTCTGCCCCTTTTGTCAGGAGACCCCCACTTTACCTTTGGGATCTCCTGCTTACTCTGGGGCTTGTCCACAGTTTGAGTCTCTCTATGAGAAAAAGAGAGCCCCTCTCCTGTCTGCACCTCTTTCGACTGAAGTATAATAGTGGACAGGGTCTTCAGGATCGAATCATTTCGAGAGACAGCACCATCGACCTGCTCCGGCTTGATCGGGCCTTCCCCCGACCACTCAGTCAATGTTCTGCACTCTTTTATAAGGTTCGCAGTGATTTGACACCCGCTACTTATCAAACGCGGGCCCAGATCACACTGCGTCCCTATATGCTGTACGGTACCGTCATTAATTACCTGTACCGCCAAATTACATAAGACGGGAGGCTCTTGTCCAACTAACTGCAGGTATTCCTCTACCTTCTTGATCGGTGCTTCGGCCATCGCTCCCAGGTCTCTGACTATCTTCTTTATACCCATCAGCATCTGCAAAATACCTCATAGGGGCTCGATCAATTTCTCGAGTTACCGCACGTCTGAACAGTTATTTAATTCGGCTGGAGGTAGGCTTACTTGCTCATTCTACATACCTACCAGCCGGGAGCCAATGAACACGCCTGCTGCTGGCACGTGCTCTGACGGGTCTTGTGCAGGCTTCTGGGAATTAGAGTTTGTATCGGGGGACCGGGCCGCCATCTTTGTCGGCAGATCGATCAGCCATTTCCCGGCCCTCCTTACCTTTTCGTGGAGTGAGCGGTGCTTCGCTCGCCTCCCCCTTCCCCTTTGGAAAGCTCAAGTCCATCTTATGGGCAAAGCCTACTGCAGCGTTGTGCTGACCGCTTCCTTCCAAGAACTCTTCTGGGCAGGTCACATGTTCTCCGCCAGCACCCGACTTGTAGAAGTCCATTGTTTTCCCCACCAGCTCGACTGAGAGCGCACCGCCATCTTTGGAAGATTTGTCTGCCTCTCGCAGAGCCTCCGGATGACATTCTCCGAGGTATGTGCATAGTACTAAATGAGATGTTTTAAATATATATTCATTAAATATCACGTCACATACCTTGGTGTATTTATCTTCCTCCAGAGGCTTCTCCCGTGCTGCACAGCCGCTCTGTAATCCCTCCCTGGTGTCAGCAATGGTGATTGGATCTCCTCCATTGCCGCTCTGCTTCTGCTTCTTTTTTCCCATGATGGACTTGGTATGGGCGAACGAGGGTTCAGGCGATTTGGCCTGCGTGTTCAGACGCTGTCCTCTTGGGGTTCTCTGTCCACAGAAATTTATTTTCAGGTCCTTTGCCAAACTGACGGCCAGAAAATCCTGCTGACTACGCCACTGTGACAGATAGAGGGCACTATTGTCCTCCTGAACCCTCAGACTATACGCCAGACACCAAGTAAAAGTCCAATAATTAGTTTTATTGCAATAATAAAGTGCAAATAAACAATTCTCCAATATAATAACAATCTACCACTCCCAGATGCGTAGCCACCCTTCCACCCAGCTTAGCTCGACGTCTGGGATTTCACATCATCCTTTTATAGTTCCTGACCTGGAAGTGTTATCAATCCTTCACTCCATGTGAACTCCTATCACTTCCGGGTCAGATAAAAAGTCTTGTTCTTCATCCCGGAAGCACGTCATTTCCCCTGTCGCTTTGCCTATGACGTACTTCTGGGTTATAGGACACATATGATTCTGTTGGCCCCTGGGGTATCCAGCAGGACTGTAAAGGAAAACTCTATAGTCCCTGCTAGTATTCGGGGCCCCTCCATGCTTTAGGGAGAGCTCCATCTGGTGGCCTGGGGATATTGGTCGGGATGAAAAGCCGGCCATAGACCACAGTATATATTTTGGTCTATGGCCGGCTTGTCATCCCGGGAATCATGGACTATGGAGTTTTCCCCTACAAACCTGAAGCGCCTTTAAGGAAAGTAACTGACTACCTGCGGCGATTAGGCCGAGAGCCTCCCATGTTATATGATTTGGCGGTACAGGCAGGTAATGCCAGTACCGTATATAATGTAATAGGGACGCAGTGTGATCCGGGCCCGCTTTTAATAAATAGCGGTTACCAGATCACTGTGTGCCATACAAGAGAGGCCGGAACATTGACCAAGTGGTCTATCTGAAGCAGCTGGATAGTGCTGTCTCACGGAGCGATTCGGCCCTCAAGACTCCGGCCTGTATTGTAAATAAATCTAAAGGGGTGCTGACAGTAAAGGGTCTCTCTCTATCTCATAGAGAGACTCAGACTGTGGACAAGCCCCAGATTAAACAGGAGATCACTAAAATAAAACAGGGGTCTCCTGACAGGTTGGAAAAGGGGTTAGAAAGATCAAAGGGTGGCCAATGAATCCTCCTCAGCGGAGAAAAGGGTGGAGCCAGAAGTACCAAGGTGCTTCAAATCTCACAGAGAGAGACTACCAAGGGGACGGCAGCTGTGCTATTAATGCTGGGCCACGAATGGAGTGGTTGTCCTTGGAGGGCAGGGGATCAACGTATTTACTCTTGTACTGTTCCTCCTAGGTTTGCATGGGAGTGTTAGCTGTATCGCCAAGGCCCAACCTTTGGATCACCTTGGAGGAAGATTTCCCTCACGGGGCTGGGCGCTCCAAACCACGGTTTTTCACTGGGAGGGGAGTACTGTGGTCCATGGCCAACGTTTCATCCTGGCCAATACCCCCAGGCCGCCAGATGGAGCTCTCCCTGCAGCATGGAGGTGCCCCGGATACCAGCAGGAATCATGGACTATGGAGTTTTCCCCTACAAACCTGCTGGATACCCCAGGGGCCAACAGAGGACGCTGCAGGGAGGCTTAGAGAGTCATATGTGCCCTATTACCCAGAAGTGCATCATAGGCAAAGCGACAGCAGAAGTGATGTACTTTTGGGATGAAGAAAATTACTTTTTATCTGACCCGGAAGTGATAAGGATCACATGAACTGGGGATTGGAACACTTCCGGGTCAGGGACTATAAAAGGACTGTGATAGCTCCCAGATGGCGTGCTGAGTTGGGAGGCAGGATGGCTAAGCGTCTGGGAGTGGAGGATTGGATTATTGTATTGTTTATTGAGTATTTGGGAGTGGAGGGTGCTTTGTACACATTATTATTATAATAAATAATTATTGGACTTTTTATCTGGTGCCTGACATGGTATCTGAGGGTTCAAGGGAGCAAGAGCCCTTAATCTGTCACAATATATATATTTTTATTTATTTATTTATTTTTTCAGTTATTACTTTTTTTTGTAGGTTGGTTGATTCACAACAGCCAAGTAACAGGTTTTATGTTATATGATGTTAGGTTCTCCATATACAACTCCCAGTTTAGGGGTGTTTGTGACTCACACACTTTGACAAAACAGACAAATAAACAAAAAGTAATAGTTCTATCTTATAAACAGTACAATACACCCAATATAAAATGATGAAACAACTATATTGCCATATGTGAGTCTTACTATTACTTTCTATCCATAATGGAGTCAATATACTCAACTGCTAACAGAAAGAGCTGCTAGTATTGGTCTACCCAAAGCACAGCAAAAAGTTTCAGGAAAAGGAAGTAATATTCCTAGCATACTCCCTGAATTGATCCTTGCTTAGAGAAAGTAGCTTTAAATTGTAAACAGCCTTGGAAGCAACAACTAAAAGAAAGGGCTGGTTTTGGTGGTGCCTAATCACTGTGCAGTAGAAGCAGCAGTATGGTGTATGTGTGGAGGCAGGTAAACTGTTACCACTCATAGATTTGGCCTTCCTCTCTCATACAAGACTGCTGGATATTTGTCTTATTTATTTTATGAATAAGTTACAGATTGTTACATAAATCTCTAGGTTGGCAGGCATCTTCTTCTGCATTCTATGTACTGCTGAAGTATAGCACTGTTGAAATACTTAAGCATTTGTGATGCTGAAACTTGCATTACCTGTTACTTTTTAGATAGATAGATAGATAGATAGATAGATAGATAGATAAAACTTTAATTGTCCCCATGAGGAAATTTGGCTTTTTACAGAAGTTCTTTAAATAAATAAATACATAAATAGGCAAATAAATAAATACACAAATACACACACTTTGGTTTGAATACACACCGGAATGACTATAAAGAAAGAAATGTTCTGAATTGGCTGTCACAATCACAGCAAGACATTATGCAGACATATTGCTATTGATATAAAGGAGCTCCAGCGTTGTTTCTTGACACAATTCTGCTGAATAATTTATTGGCTGAAAGTACTCAGTGGTAGTGTGTGTCAGAGAGAGGATGTGCAACATTATTCATAATGGCACTCAGTTGTTGTCTTCATTCTCTGGATTTATAATTCTACAGTGGATACAGCTATTCTGAAAATGAATAAATTGAACACTACATGCTATTAGGTGTTTCATTTATGTCTTTTTATTGCATTGAAACCACTTAATCCAATTTCAGAATTGGAGGGGGACAAGACCACCCCAAAAGCTTTGATTGCAAAGGTAAAAGGGACCTTTTGGTATTAAAGCAGATTTTCTGGCAAAAGAAATAACATTTTTTGAATGTGCAGAGTGACCCTGTTAATGCAGAATCATTGGAATATTTCTGGAAGTGCCATAACTTGGTGTTATATTTATAGTCTTTGGTGTACAAAGTGAAGAGAAAAGGAGACATACCTGTTCCTTGTGGTGCTCCAGTGTTGCAAACATCTGTATCAGAAACACACTCTTTGAGTCTTCACCAACTGTGGTCTCCCTGATAGTCCATTATCCAGGAAATCATAACCTTATCCACCTACATATCTTTGAGCTTACTCCTTAACAGGGATGGCTGGACTTTATTAGTAATATGATATTTATAATTTGTTATTAACACTTGCCTATACTGTTTCTTTTCTTGTTACTCTCATGTGCTACTTGATGCCACTACTCTACTGCCAAGTTGCTTGCCTGCCTATGGAAAAGTCATCTCTGATAAAAGAGCACTGGAATCATCTGGTAGAAGGGTCCTTTCATCAGATTGGCCAGACCAGCACTGACTCAGCTGTGGAATGGCCAGCAAGGGGAGACGGCTTCTTGACCGAGGTCTTCAGAACTCTGAACAAATCTTAATCCTCATGTGATAGTTCTGTATTTAGTGAGTTCTATAATCGGTTCTTGCATTTGGCTTTGTAGTTTGTATTATTGCTATTATACTATTGTATTGTACTCCTGAGGTGACAATGATAGATTGGCCATCTAGCACTTTGAGGATTATTTGTGTTCTGTTTTGTGTGTGGTATTTACCCCATTTCTTGACACTCATTGCATGTCCAACATACCTGGAAGGGGGTCTCTCTCTGAATTGCCTTTCTCAATATTTTTTCCTTTTTTTCTCCTACAAGGATTTTTTTTTGTTGTTTTTTTTTCTTGTCTTCTTAGCCTTGAGTGGAGTCAAGGCTGGGGAGCTGTCCAGAAACATTGCCTGTTAAATCCCATTGCAGCCGTCTTTGTGTGATTTTGGGCTATACAAGAAATAAATTGTTGTTGTTGCTATTAAAGGCACTAGAGAAATCAAAAAACATAATCATCACTGTCTGGTCACTATTCAGGGAGTGGATATGGAGGTGGTGCACTGCTACAAATACTTTGAGTGTACAACTCAGTGGCAGGCTGAGCTCATTTCATAACACAGAGGAACAGGTTATTGTTTCTTAGAGATGTCAGTAACTTCAATGTGGGAAGTGACAATCTCAATATATTCTGTAACTGTGTGATGATCACTGCAGTTTTCTATGTTGTGTTGTGCTGGGTTGGTAAAATCAAGAATGGCTCAATGAATCAACAAACTTATTTAAAGGGCAGACTCAGTTATAGGACACACTCTGGACCCCCTGGATGTCGTAGCAAAGAAGAGAATGAAGACAAAACTGAATGCCATTATGAACAATTCTATACATCCTCCCTGTGACACACTAACACTGAGAATTCTCAGCCAACAAATCATTCAGCAGAAGTGTGTCAAGAAACATGACTGTTTATACCAACAGCAATATGTCTTCAAGTTATTCCTTCATTTTAGTAATTCTCTTCTGTGTTTCAGAGGGCTTGTTGTTTTTTGTTAAAACATTTGTTTATTGAGATTCTGTACAGTGGCAAGTTTCCTCATTAGGACAAATAAAAATCTCATGTGTATAATTACAAAGTATGTATATTATGTTATGAATTCTGCTTTTTTATTTCTTTCTTCTTTACTATATTTATATAACGATTGTCCGTTATGTTGTGCTTAGTAAATGTTTTTCATTTTTGCATTATACTAAGTTTCAAGATGTTAGCTTTCTGTGTTATCTGCTCTGCTTCCTTGGGTTCAAGATAACAGCGGCCATTTGATTTTGGAGGGGATTGACTGCCTCAGCAGTACAAATAGAGAAGCATTGCTGTTTTTTCGATTGCTGATTCTTGATTTTGTGACTTTTGTTTTGCTTGCATTTTCTGGCTTTTAACCACTGCATTTGTTTTAAGGTTTTTGTATTACCTAGATTTGTATGCTTTAGGTTTAGCACTATTTTTGATTTTTATTTTCTGCCGATTCTTTTGTTATTTCACTTTTCTTTACTGAATTGATGTATGTTTGAGATGCTGAAGTTTTTTTTTTTCTATTTGATTTTGTTATTGCTGACATTAAAGAATTCTATGAACTTGAAAAAGACTCAGCCCCATTTTTGGGCCCGGGCAGGCTAGAAGCATGTGTTTTGTTTTGGGGCTAAACTCACTGGGGCCTAATCTGGGAATTCAGACCTGTTAATCAATCAATCAATCAATCAACATTTATTTATATAGCACATATTCATACAAAAAAATGTAGCTCAAAGTGCTTTACAAAATGAATAGAGAAATAGAAGACACAATAAATGATAAACATAAGTCAACATTAATTAACATAGAATAAGAGTAAGGTCCGATGGCCAGGGTGGACAGAAAAAACAAAAAAAACTCCAAAGGCTGGAGAAAAAAATAAAATCTGTAGAAGTTCCAGACAAAGAGACCGCCCAGTCCCCTCTGGGCAATCTACCTAACATAAGTCAAACAGTCCTCTTTGTATTTAGGGTTTTCATGGAAGGACCTGATGATGATGGTCACGTAGACTTCTGGCTTTCAGTCCATCAATGTTGGTGCATCATGATGCTTTGAGTAGGTGGAGGTGGCGCAGGCCGCCACCACAAAGAAACCGGAAAAAGAAACAGAAGAGAGTAGGGGTCAGTATGGATTTTGGAGCCACTGTGAATAATTATTATGAAGAATTGAACATACAGAGTATCAGTATTAAGTTAAAGTGAAGTTATAAAAAGGCCATGTTAAAGTAATGTGTTTTCAGCAGTGTTTTAAAGTGCTCTACTGTATTTGCCTGGCGAATTCCTATTGGCAGGCTATTCCAGATTTTAGGTGCATAACAGCAGAAGGCCGCCTCACCACTTCTTTTAAGTTTAGCTTTTGGAATTATAAGGAGACACTCATTTGAGGATCTGAGGTTACGATTTGGAATATAACGTGTCAGGCATTCCGATATATAAGATGGAGCGAGATTATTTAAGGCTTTATAAACCATAAGCAGTATTTTAAAGTCAATCCTGAATGATACAGGCAACCAGTGTAGTGACATATTAGTGACAGTTAAATATTCAGGTGTGGCATTTTGTGGCTTTATGGAGGCCTGTCCCCCATTTTAGAAAGGTAGGATCACAAAAAAAATATGAGTTATCAAATCTCAAATGGTTTGTGAAAACTGATTGCCTTAATTCATTTACCTTAAATAATTCAAATCAATTGAGCATTAATAATGCTCACTGTCATCATCAAGGATGACCCTTAGTTTGAGAAGAGCAATCATCTGAACTGTCTGAGAAAATCTTATAAGGAACATGGACATAATGGAAGAATTAGCCTTTTACCGCATGTTGAAACAGATGTCTACAATATCAAAACGTTTAGAAAATCTGATGTCAAGTCTCCAAGGAAAAAGGAAAAATGGCTGCTTTTTGTGGTGCTCATCTTTTACATAGAAACTGGAAAGAAAGATTTAGTGGTGACACTTATCTGCTAATCCTTCAGTGATGCTACCTTCATCTTCATCTGTCTGGTCAGCTGGATGTTTTTCAATGTCAACATTTGGGGAAGCATTAGAGTAAGAGTCATTTGTGTAAAAAATATGTAATTCTCTGTTTTATGAAATTAATTGTATACAGTATAGTGTATGTTTTAGAAGAAATATAAGTTAATATAAAGTTATCTTATTGTAGTGAATGGTAGAAAAACTAGGAAGTATAGGAATATGAAGTATTGGTTGAGTAATTGGATGCAATGAGTAGGTGCTCCAATAGTCTGCCCTGCAATGAGCTGTAACTCTGTAAAGAGAGATTGGGCTTTGTTATTACTGTATAGCAGGACATGGAGCAACAGTTTTCTGACTGTACCATTATGTGCTGTTGCATTAAGTTAGGAAAGGCTATCATGTTAGTGTCAATTATAAAGTACATCAGTTAGGTTTGGTTTAATATGATCATGATAATTGTTATTTTGTCCCGGGTTCTCCCTGCATAGACTTTGCATGTTCTACCTGTGTCTGCATGGGTTTCCTCCCACTCTCCAAAGAACAGTTAATTTGGCCCTAGTGTGTGTGTGTGTGTGTGTGTGTGCGTGTGTTTTTGTTTGCCCTGCAATGGTTTGGCGCCCTGTCCAAGGTTTGTTCCTGCCTTGTGCCCTGTGCTAACTGGGATGGGCGACGCCAGTTTTTAAGCAGGTTAGAAAGTAACATGACATATTTGTTATATTGTTTAGGTCATGTAACAAAGATCTGTAAACTTTAAGAAACAATTTATTAATGGTTAAATGCATCAGACCTCTGGTCCCACTTCAAGTGGCACTTAACAGGGAGTTTGCCACTACAATTTGACTTAATTTACTCTCTCTATATATAAAATCCTAAGCCTAAAAGTGCAACGATTTTATGTGATGTTTTTATATCATGTTGTTTGTCACATATGTTTGGTATCATTCTTTTTAGAATTTATCGAACTTTAATGTGATGTTGTTGGATTTTCAGATTCTTATTTTGTTTTTAAATTATAAGCTAAAAACTATCAATAGCTCACGTCCCGCGAGACAAGACTTTGTGCCAAGAGATTTAACCACGCCTGGGGCCGGAAATAAAAGACAAAGAGTAGGACAGCTGCTGTACTGGCTTTAAATCTTTGAAGCACCATGAGAGATGCAGATCACGTGGCACGGCAGCAGCAGCAGCAGTAGCAGCAGCAAGCCAGCAGCAGATCAAGCAAAGAGGAGGTAAAAAAACTATTTATATCACCGTTTAAGAGAGGGTTTCGGAGGAGCGAACGCATCTCCTTGGGGTGCGTTCAGCCCCCCTCTTCATAACACGAGCAGCAGAGATGCAAAATGGCTGGCACGTAGCGCAGGCTGTGGGGGTTGGTGAGCGAGGCGAGCAGGGGGCAAACCCCCTAGTTTTCAGTATAACCGTTTCATAAAAATCCAAGGCATCATGGTGATTTCTGCATTTGTAAGAATTATGTGCGGAGTAGATATTTTTTTTTAATTTGCAGTGCTAAATGTAAATGTTCCTTAAAAAAAAAAATTCACTCTCATCAAATGGTTCACACAGAGCACAATGAAAAAGCCAAACTATTGACCACACTATGGCTGTTACTGCCTGCTACTCTTTTCACAGTATGCACTGTATACATGTGTATCTGGGGGAATTGAGTGCTAACTGTTGTAAAACAGGAATAGTAAGGGAGAAACTGAGGAATACTTGCCTGTTGGAGTCTCTGAGCCTTAGTGACTGTACTATGATGGAGACAGAAAATGTACACAACTTAAATTTCCACATGATGTCCCTGTCAACTATAAATAAAGGGAGTAAAGTAGTTATATTTTTTGTTCTGTGCTAAAATGATAAGTTATCAATTAATATGAAGAGCATTTAAGTCTGAATGAACAAGGACTCACATTTTTTCTTAGACAGACTCAATTGAATTCTGTTAATTACACGACTCACAAAAAAGGAAACAATGTCGATAAATGCACCACATGCTCATCCCAGTGACTAAAGGTTAAAGTGTCATTAGCAAATATCATCAAAATAATCACTGCAGTAACTGATTTTCATTGTTCATGTTTAGCAAGTTGATTAATTTCCAACAAAACCAATAATGCAACCTGACACTTTATGGATTTGGGGTTTTGAATTTGTAGACTACAAAAAAAAAAAAAAACCCATTTATTCTTAGGAAACTCACTTGTTTTAAAGTGGACAAAACCATAATGGTACCCTTTTTCAAAAGTCTTTTACTGAATCTCTCATCACATTTGTTTTTTTATGTTGTTTTGTCAACCTCCACATTACAAATTTAAACTATTTTGACATTCGAAACATTTGTAGCAAAATTGCTGGTTTGCAGTTGACCTCTGTCACTGAGTTGTATTACAAAGCATTCAGAACTCAGACAGACTCGATTATGACAGACAGTAACCATTGTCTTTTTACTAAACTTCAGCTGTTGCCATCACCCTACAGATTTAGTCTTCTGAAGGGAGAGGAGCAACAGATTGAAGAATTATTTTATTTTATTCTCTGAGCTATAGGCATTTAGATTTCTATTACTTTTTGGGATGCTGGTGAATTCTGAATTATTATTACTATGGAAGGCAATTACTCTTCATCTTAACTTTAGCTTTATATTTCTATATGCAGGTAGTCTTTATTTCAGTCATAAATCTTTCTCATGCTCCTGCAGATCTTTAGCCACCACTGGAGCAAAGATCATTAAAACACAGCAGTCCAAGTCAATCAGCCTCCAGAAAACTTTGCAATGCAGTTTCTTACTTTTCTTCCTCCCCAGGATTCTGCATTAAGTTGAATTTACATTTACATTTATTTGCTTGGCAGATGCTTTTATCCAAAGCAATTTACAACAGAGGTAAACATAATCAAGTAGCATTAGTCTTGGGCCTGTTTGTTCAGCAAGTGTAGTAGGCCAGGAAACACAAGTTGATTGCCGCAAGTGACAAGATGTAATATGTAATAATTTACCATCTTAGACTAACAATCAATACTGCAATTAAACCTAAACTACAAATTAACCAACAATATATAATATTGTAGAGAAGAGTTTTATTTTTTTTTCTTAATCAATTAGACAGATATTCACAGAACAGATGGATCTTCAGTTGCTTCTTAAATATATTGAGGGAGTCAGCAGTATGGATGGAGTTGGGCTGCCTGTTCCACCAACTAATAACTACGCATAAAAAGAGTCTGGATTGAGTCTTGATGTCATGGAGAGGTGCCATCACCAGACACTGTTCAGTGGCAGACCTGACTTGGTGAGAAGGAGTATAGCACCTCACCGTGTCTCCATAAACTCAGGTGCTGACCCATTGATTACTTTGTAGGCAAACATCAGGGATTTGAACTTAATGCGTGCTGCTAAAGGAAACCAATGTAGCAACCTGAAGAGAGGAGTGATATGTGCCCATCTCAGGTGGCTAAGTACAAAATGGGCTAAAGCATTCTTGATCATCTGCAGCAGCTTGACATGTGGTTACTCCTTCCAGGATGCAACAAGATCAAAGCCTGGACCAGAAGTTGTGTTGCATGCTCTGTCAGATAAAGCCTGATCTTGCAGATGTTGTACAACGTGAACCTGCATGAATGAGAAACAGTAGAAATGTGGATAGATAAAGATAGCTGCTCATCACCACATCAAAGTTGCAAATTGACCTGGCAAGTATTAGCAACAGTGAGCCAAGCTGTACAGAGATGGGAAGTGGAACAGACTGGCTTGCCGGGATCACAAGAAGCTCCATTTTTCCAGGTTGAGTTGTAGTTGGCCATCCTTCATCCAGGTTGAGATATCAGTAAGACATGCAAAGACTCTAGCTGATCTGGTATTGTCCTCCAGAGGGAACGACAATCCAGCTGTTTATCATTGGTGTAGCACTGATAACAGAACCGATGGTGTTGTGATGATTGATCTCAGAGATGTGGTGTACAGAGAAAAAAGTTGAGGACCAAGCACCATTCCTTGCAGTACACTGTGCATGTCTGGTGTGCCTTTGACAGCTCCCCACACCAGGACACACTGTAGGATCTGCCCAAGATGTAGGTCTCAAACCATCTGAAAGCAGACCCAGTGATACCAGTGTTAGAGAGGGTGGCAAGAAGGATGTCGTGGTTTACTGTTTCAAAGGCTGAAAAAAGATCTATCAGGATCAGGACAGATGTTGGTAGCTCTAGGAAGTCATAGTTGGCACAGTCAGTAGAGCCGTCTCAGTCGAGTGGTTCTTCTTGAAGCCGGACTGGTTGGTATCAAAGCAATCCATTCTGTACAAGGAAGAGACCTGGTTAGAAACAGCACACTCATGAGTTTTGGGAAGAAAAGAAACTAGAGAGACAGGCATGTAATTGTTAATTTGGGATGGATTGAGTGTTGGTTTTTAAGAATTGGTGTTATCAGAGCGTATTTGAAGATGTTAGGAAATGTTCCTGAGCTGAGTGAGGTGTTAATGATGTGTGTAATTACAGGAATGAGCGAGGGGGAGATGGCCTGAAGGAGATGGGAGGGAATATGGTAAAGTGTTAGTTGAATGACTGGGAAGGAGGTTGGAATGTCAGTGGCAGAGAGGGGTGAGAATGTGGGGAATGTTGGGTAATGCTTTTGTAAATGTTCCATGTCAGCAGCTCCTTCATGTGGACTCCTTTCCTTATTTCTGAAAGTAGGGTTTCTTTTTGTACCTTCGTGTTTTCCTTAAACGTGCAAAAAATCTATGGAAGTCAGCACTGACTTTAATAGTTTATTTTCCAAAGTTTCCTACATAAGTACATTTTTGAGATTTAGAAAGCAACCGGATGGAAAATTTACTGTTAGGATATTGCCAGCTAGTACCCCAATCCTTTTTACCCGAGTTTGAGTTATCATTTACAACATTTACAGTACAACAACTACAGCTGGAAAATCTGTGGTGTTCTAAAAGTAGTGGTACTGCTATTAGGAATGCATCTCGGATATTCGAAGGACTTTTGTTTTATTTGATGTACCTCTCAACTTTGACGGGTTAAAAAGACAGTTTTTATTTTATTGCACATTTAAAGTTGCATGCAGTATCGCTGAAGTAAACAAATGAAGAATGGAATAAATAAAATGTAAAGAAATATATTTCATGAAACGTGTAATTATTTATGCTCACATATTATTTTGTTTTTATTAATTTATTGTCATATTTCACAATAGCAATATGTTACTTATTGAAAAGGTTACTGGCACTGAAATACTTTAATGGTTTTACTTTGATACTGCAAATTATAATGGAAATTAAATATTGAATACATAAATGGTATTAATTGTCATTATTATTATTATTATTATTATTATTATTAATGCTATTTTTTCTGCAGTAATCATCCCTAAATGGCAAAGCTATAAAGAATATAACATTTGATATCTATTGACCATAAAATCAGTTTTACACTTTAAACAATTCTATTTCATGGTGATTGTAAACTAAACATGCCAGCTTTGTACATTTCTAACAAGAAATTCAATTAGGTGGAAATCTTATTTGTAAAGTGTGCTTTCAAAATAAATTGCCACTCTTTACTTAGTTACATTTTTTCTTTCATTATTTAGTGCTCTGAAAAATAATGAAAGATCTTTGAAAGATTTACTTTTCATGTATTCAGGATCAGCTCCGGTGACTGGCTTTGTATGTCTAGTATGAATGGGGTTGAACTAAACCGCCAGTTCCAGGCATGTACTAAAACCCTTAGAAACAAAGAAAATATTTATGAAAATACCCAGTTTATCTGTAGGGTGAACCTCATTTATCAACAGCTGGATCGGGTTCGTGCAGTCACTTGAAGGAAACATGAAAGTGTAATTACAAGACACTTTACCAAGCTTATTTATATAGAATCAGACAGAGTGTCATGTAATGATGAATTATCTGAGCATGTCCTGCTATTCCCTGAAGATCAAAGGGTAAAGATTTATGTACAAATTGGGCTATCTTGTGTTACTCCTCCACAGTGACAAGGAAAAGAATGGCTGACTACATATCTCGTACAGTTTTAGTGGTTGATAGATAGGTTGTTCCAAAAGCTCTGTTATAAAGGAACTTTGTTTGTCCTTCAAATGATGTTGTAATATACAGCACAGTTTAGTGCTCAACATCAGGTACCCTATGAAATTACAATAGTCATTAACAGACTGGCTTATAGTGTATTTTGAAGTGGACTTTGTATGGGTATGATAACTGTGACTGAATATCTGATTCCTTACTTTATCGGTGAAGTAACGTCAAAAATAACTTTAATTATTGTATCTGTTATTGAAGGTTTTAAACATATGACAAATAGGAATCAAATACAGCAATTAATCCAGAATTTGTTTTCTATTATTTTCTTGACTGAAGAGACATTCATTATTTTTCTGTCATTTTAATACCATTTTTTCCAGGGTTTATTGCTTACCCACAAGCACAGGTTGTTTGCTCCTGTATCATACTAAAACATTCCTGGCCACATTCCTTAATAGCCAATCTGTATATCTATTCATTTTCATTGAATTTTGATAGGCTTTAGCTCATCTTTTGGTCCTTTCTATTTAACATATTTTGATTGCCTGATCCACAACGCATTTCACATCTGATATTTCTTGGACGTGAATCATACAGAATGTATTAGTCTGTGTAAAGTGTGGTTTTCTTTGTTCCATATGACTGCCTGAAAGTGAATATTTCCTGAAAGAGTAGTTTTCCATCAATTTCTGCATCATCTGATTCTAAATTGGATCCTAAAAGCTTTTTATTTTTGTTGATAACAAAACATATACTACACAAGGGAGGAATATTACAATGCACGTGATATTTTCTAACCTTTATATGAAGTTGTTGCAGGATTTCAACTCTTTTAACATGTAAAATGTTTGGAAAAGAAGCCAGACAAGTTTGGGCTTTGCAAACTAATAGGAAGTAACAACAATTTTACAAACTTCTAAAAACATGATAACATAAGTGTACTGTATATAAATAACAGTAGCATCGTTGGCATGAAAATTCTGGTGGGGCTGTACCAGAATTTCCTTTATTGGTGCAGACTACTATAATGTTAACATTAACTTGTTTAATTAATAATATGTGTTCCTGCTTTGGTAATCACTAGCAAGACGTGCAAGTTAATACACCATTCACACTGCAGATAAAATATTAAAAAAATGGGATGCTGGTGGCTGGTCTGTCTTATTAGCATCTGATTATTGTGATAACCTCTGATATTGTCCTTATCTAACAAAACACAGTAATATTCAATTAAAAATTAAGGAAACTAAAAGCCGGATTACCACTCACCACCAAGGAAGATACATTGGTTATAAACTGCTTAAATAAAATGAGCAACATTTCAAAATTAGAATTGAGTGGCTTTAAGGTACAAAAAGGACAAACCACAATAACATGGAATGAACACACAAGCCACACACAGCATGAGTGGAACACAAAACTCTGGGACTGTGAGACAGCACTGTAGCCAGGTGTTTGCTGGACAGCATGAGGCCAGCAAATGAGTAAAAGTTTGATTTGTTGATCTGTTCTTTCTGTATAAGCACTCACACTTTTTTGAAACTGGGGCAGCTCAAGATGCCACTCAGTTGAATTATGATCAGCTTAATATATTGTGTTTGATGTATTCCTGTTGCTGATCTGCTAACATTTTTTTTTCAAATTACTGTGGCTACCTTTAAGGGAACAAATGGTATCAGATATAGTGCCTCAGGTAAAACCTTTTGAAGACAACTGTTAGAGGGCAGGATGGATCAGGAGATTAAACATAACCAGTGGATTAGTAAAAGGTCAAAAAACAAAAAATCAAGTCCGTCTTTCACCTATGCCAAATCATGAAATACAATTCAGAGTTAAAAACTAGTACAACCATAATCATTGTCAGAAATTCCTTGATTCACCCCTCTGCTCCATAGTTTAAAATTACCAATGAAACAATTCAGATGTCATTAATGTTTTTATACAAGGTCCCTCCATTTCAGGGCATCAAAATGCTTTGGACAACTAGTGTCCCAGGCGCTTGTGGATTCCTGTGGTGTGTTTCATAGCTTCATAAGGTCCCTCGGCTTGCTTCTACCCTTTAGAGTCAGTAGTTGCCATTGTTCAAAATGAAGACAAGAGCTGTGACAATGTAAATCAAAGAGGCCATTATGAGGCTGAAAAACAAGAAGAAAAACATTAGACACATCAGTAAAATCTTAAGATTACTTAAATTAACTGTCTGGAATATCATTAAGAAGAAAGAACGCACTGGTGGGCTCAGTGATCACAAAAGGACTGGTAGGTCAAGGTAGAACTTCACTGCTGATGACAGAAGAATCCTTACTATAGTAAAGAAAAAGTCCCCAATGCCTGTCTGCCAGATCAGAAACAGTCTTTAAGAGGCAGATGTGGTTGTGTCAGAGGTGACTATCAGCTGAAGATGTCATGAACAGAGATACAGAGGCCACACTGCAAAATACAAACCACTAGTTAGCCACAAAAACAGGGTGGCCAGATTACACTTTGCAAAAAGTACTTAACACTAGAATTACCAAAGCCTACAAAAAAACTCACAATCTCGGCCCACCTTAAATCCCTTCGCACCTCTCCGTCAGCGTCTTTTGTGTTGTAAATGTGTGGATCAGCAAAAGCAGCAAGTAGCCTGCTATCCCATCCCCCCCACAACACAGAAAGGACAGAAAGTTCTCTCAGCTCGTCTGTTTACCTGAGTGTGAGTTCTATATGGTAAATAATATATCATTATTTTGAATATGTGTGTTCCGTGTCTACAACAATCAATGTAAACACATAGTTAAAACAAATGTTTTGTTGTTTTAGTAATAATTGACAAAATATTGACATGAAGTGTATAATGTGTGAAGTCCAAATATCAAATAAACACTTTCACAAAAGGTACAAGTATAACAAAACAAATGCACTTTTACTCAAAAATATAACTGCACACACCACGCACACAGTCTGTATGTAAGCACACAAGGAGCAGATTTTTAGGGAGATGGTTCTTTCTGAGGATTCTCAGAAAATACAGCCTCTGCTGCACCTTCTTCAGCAGCTCGTTGGTGTTGGCGCTCCAGGTCAGGTCATCCTTCAGCTCAATGCCCAGAAACCTGAACACCGGGACCCTCTCCACACAAGCCCCACCAATGATGAGTGGCTGGATGTCAGTTTTGTTTTATCTAAAGTCAATAACAAGCGCCTTCGTTTTTGTGGTGTTCAGGAGCAGGTTATTGACTCTGCAGCACTCTGACAACCGCTCCACCTCATCCCTGTATGCCTCCTTGCCCGAGATGAGTCCGACCACCGTCGTGTCATCCACGAACTTTATGATCTTGCTGCTATGCTGAGTGGGAACACAGTCATATGTGTAGAGGGCGTAGAGGAGTGGGCTGAGCACACAACCCTGCGGCGTCCCAGTGTTGAGGCTGGCAGCAGTAAAGGTGTGGGGACACAGCCTGACCATCTGGGAGCGACCAGACAGGAAGTCCAGTATCCAACTGCAGGTAAGTGATGGAAGTCCCAGATCTGCCAGTATGGACACCAGTCGTTGTGGGAGGATGGTGTTAAACGCTGAGCTGAAGTCCACAAAAAGCAGTCTGGCGTAACTCCCCTGCTGCTCCAGGTGGGTCAGGGCAGAATGAAGGGCTGTGGCCACAGCGTCGTTCGTGGATCTCTTTGCTTTGTAAGCAAATTAAAATGGGTCCAGGTCTGCTGGCAGGCAGGTAATGATATGACTCCGGACCAGTTTCTCAAAGCACTTCATGATGACAGATGTGAGTGCCACTGGGCGGAAATCATTCAGACTTTTTGTGATGGATTTTTTCGGCAGCGGAACAATGATGGAGGACTGGAGCCAAGATGTGACAGTGGCATTGGACAGGGACTGGTTAAAATTCCTGGTGAAGCCAGTTGATCCGAACAGTTTTTCAGCACACGTCCAGCCACACTGTCGGGTCCTGCAGCCTTCCTCTGGTTCACGTTCCTCATCACCCACCTCACCTGACACTCTTCCACTGTGAGTATGTTGCTATTGTGAACAGGCAGCTGTGATGGACCTGCTGTTGGTGTCGCCTCAAAGCGGGCAAAGAAATGTTCAGCTCCTCTGCCAGAGATGCGTCTCCCTCAGCTGCCGAGGAGTTGCTGGATTTGTAGCCGGTGTTGTGCTGGACACCCTGCCACACCTGCCTGATGTTGTAGCTCCTCAGATGGTCCTCTATTCTTCTTCTGTACGCTGCCTTGGCCTCTCATATGCCTCTCTTCAGGTTTGCTCTGGCTATACTGTAAAGTGCCCCATCCACAGACCTGAAGGCAGTACTCCTGGGTTTCAGCAGACACTGGACCTCCCTCGTCATCCTCGTCATCCATTCCTGTTGGGATAAATCCTTATGCGCCTGTCCCTGATGACGTTGTTCGTGCAGAACCTGATGTAATCCAGGACTGCCATAGTGTGGTTCTCCAAGTCTTGGTGATCGTAAAACTCCAAGCAGGTTCTCTGGAAGCAGTCCTGCAACTGTTGGGAGGCCTCCTCAGGCCATATGGTAACAGTCCTGATCATAGTGGGAGCTTGTTTCCCGAGTGGGGTGTATGCAGGGCTCAGAAGCAGGGATGAATGATCAGACTGGCCAAGGTGTGCTAGAAGTTTAGCCCTATAGGCCTGTCTGATGTTTGTGTACAGCTTGTCCAGTGTTTTTACTTCCCTGGTTGCACACTTCATATGTTGATGGAATTTGGGGAGAACTGATTTCAGATCTGCATGATTAAAGTCCCTAGAGATTATATGAACAGCCTCAGAATACTTGCTCTGTTTACTGCTGATGGTGTCATGCAAAAGCCCCAGAGCCGAGCTAGCATTAGCATCTGGTGTTAAAGTATGTACACAGCAGTTCGCAGTATGGCGTTGGATTCATGGGGGAGGTATATGGGTCTGCATTTAATTGTCATAAATTCCACATCTGGAGAGCAGTGTCTGGTGACTATGGTGGAATTCGTGCACCAGCTGTTGTTCACATAAATGCACGGCCCCCCTTCTCTTTTCTTACTGGAGCTCTCTGTCCTGCCTTGCCAGTGTGCTGTGTAGCCTGCTATCTCAATAGCCGTGTCCAGTATGAGTGAATTCAGCCACGTCTCCATGATCAGCAGGATGCAGCAGTCCCTGATGATCTTTTCTGTTGCAATCTGCAGCTTCCACTCATCCAGTTTGTTCGCCAGAGACCTCACATTTGAGGAGAAAATGCTTGGAAGCAGTGGTTTGTGTGGCTGCTTCCTTAGCCTCGCTAGCACACCTCCTCGGCACCCCCTCTTTTGTTTACGTTCTTTGCACCGCCGCCGACTCCTTGAAGCTGGGATGTCGTCAAAAATGTTGTGGACTCGGAGAAACTTGGATGTCAAGCAACTCTCGCTCTGTAAGCTGATAGATAAAATATCCCGCCATCTGTATGTGTATTTATTCAGGCATGGTAGAAAAACCTAACTTTGAATCGGAGAGCACACAGCCGCAGCGTCTAAGCGTGCCGCCATTGTCAAAGTAATATGATCGCTTTGGTGGTGTAGCAGTAAGAACTGCTGACTCATAATCAAGACATTCATGGTTCAATCCCAGATGCCTCAGTTTTGAGTAGTGAGCTGCTCTTATTCTTACTATTATAGAATAAAAATATACATTTGATTTGAGTCTGTAAGAGCTGGTGTAAATTTATGGTACTTGTAAAGGTTAGCTTTTTTTATTATTCAGTTTTATTGCCTCAGTCATGTTCATGCTCACCCTGAGCTGATGGGGAATGGGATAACAGGCTGCTTGCTGATTTTGCTGATAGACACATTTACAACACAAAAGATGCTAATGAAGAGGTGCAAAGGAATTTAAGGTGGGCTGGGTTTACAAGTATTTTCATAGGCTTGGGTAATTCTAGTGTTAAAGGAGACTGCAGAATTCTGCAAATAAGTCTTGTGGACATAAGAGGCAAAGATTAAACTGTATCAGTGTGATGGCAAGAACAAAGTGTATAGATGAAGAGGAACTGCCCAAGATCCAAAGCAGACCATCTCATCTATTAAACAGGGAGGTGGGTGTGTTGTGGCTTGGGCTTGGGCATGTATGGCTGCCACAGGGACTTGCACACTTCTCTTCATTGATGATGTAATTGCTGCTCGCAGCCACTCAATGAACTCTGAGGTCTATAGAAACATCTCATCTTCTCGAATTCCAGTAAATGCCTTGAAACTCAATGGGAAGTGCTTCATCTTACAACAAGAAAATGATGCCAAACATACTGTTAAGACAAAACAGTAAGTTTTCAAAGTTCAAAAATGGAACATTTTTGAATGGCCAAGATAGTCACCCAATTTAAATCCAATTGACCGTGCCTTCCTTATGCTGAAGAGAAAACTTTATGGGACAAGCCCCTGTGGTAATGTGCCTCACTGGCATTACCAGCAGTTAAATAAAGTTAGTTTTGTGTCCTCTACAGTGTTAAGAGAGAGGCATTAGTTTTGGGAGAAAAAGGACAAAGTATAAAGAAATAACACTTGCCTTTTTGTCCATTTAGAAAGTGCAGTGGGACGCTTTTGCTGATGGTATAAGCTACTTCAGGGGGTGTTGCGACGAGTGTTCGTATGAATGTCGAAAGGCAGCTCTCCCATCGTCCGGCCTGGATGGCATCTTTCGCTACCTACATGTGTGCGTGTCTCCCACGACCTTGTAGTGCTGGGGAAGAAAAGGAAAGTGTGAAGTGTCTTAGTATTGGCCTGCCACAACTTATATAGGGATTCCTTATTGGCAGTTGTCTGGGCGGTACACTGAAAAAAGTATAACATTGACGTTGTTCATTCAATGTAAATTTCGTCTTTCGAACAACTTAAAATTAGTCCATTTAGTACTGTAGCTCAAAATATTTGGTTTTAGATCTCAATCAAAGTAAAAAAATTGTTTGTATCAGAAAAGGAGCGGAAAGTGGCAATGCAGAGAATTCACTCGAGCTCCATATGCGCAAAGCATACAATTATACAACTCAAAATTATATATCGAGCACATCTGTCTCGACTAAAACTCTCCAAAACGTTTCCAGGGCATGATCCAACCTGCGAACGTTGCAACCAAGTTCCAGCCTCACTGGGTCACATGTTCTGGGCCTGCACCAAATTAACATTATTCTGGACAAAAAATTTTAATTGCCTTTCAGACAGCCTTGGACTCACAATCCCTCCTAACCCATTAACAGCTCTGTTTGGGGTTCTTCCAGAGGGGCTTAAAGTGGAGAAGGACAAACAAATTGTGATTGCATTCACTACACTCTTGGCACGCAGACTCATTCTGATAAACTGGAAGAACCCAAACTCTCCTCTTCTAAGTCAGTGGGAAACTGATGTGTTATATTATTTGAAATTGGAAAAAATCAAATACTCAGTTAGAGGATCCGTACAGACTTTTTTCAAAACATGGCAGGATCTAATCAGTAATATTTTAAAATAAGTTTATAAAGCACAGAGAATTTATTAAATTAGGTTGTTAACAAGCCTTAAATTTTACGCCGTTTGGCTTGCTTTCTCTCTCAGGGGTGGGGATTGATCTGTTCTTAACTCAATTCTTCTTTTTGTAAAAACTTGATTGCTTTGTATGGATTGTAATAAAATTAATAAAAAAAAAAATGTTTGTATTAAAGTAAGTTGTGGTGGAAGGAACAAACATAAAAATCCCATTTTAGTTAACTTAATATTTTTAAGTGCTTTTTGATTGACCTTCCCATTTTAGCTGTGTGGGAGGAGACGTTTGTATATTCTTCTTCCGTTCGAACTTTCCAGAGTGCTGGCTTTCCAACCACCGAAAATTGAAAAGAAAAACAGTTTCCCGAGTAGAGTGGACATTGTTGTATAGGTTTGGTCATTTACAGCAGCGGAATTTTATAACGGAGGATTTCTGGTAAGTAAAGCTGTTTCTCAATTGTTAACTTTAAGTATAAGAGTTGTTGTATTAAAACTTTAGTTGCATGAAAGCTGTAGAAACATTTAATAATCTTGATACGCCATGGTCATATGTTACTGCTTTGCGTGTGGTATTATTTTATATGCATTTGCAGTTTTTTTTGCATTAATGAAAGAATAGATTAAAAGTTATGTTGTCTTTTTAGTAAGTACTATTAGAAGTAGCTGTTCAATGTTTAGTAGTTTGTGTGTAACACCGCAGAATTTCCTGTTAATGAAAGGCATTCGCACAACAAATAAATGGCTTAAGGAAGGGTTTCCGAGAATGAATTCCCGACATTATGATAGGTATACAGTATATTAAATGGATTACCAAATATGCTTATTTTTCCTCTTGGTAAAATGCCACGTGTTCTTTCCGAACTGTCCCTGTACAGACTTTATGGTTCATATGCGCAGCGTATTTCATTTTTGGACCCAAAGTTAACAAGCGTGAGATTCACCTGGAAATCTTAAACTGTTAAACCTTAGCAACATTCCGTGTTACATTTCTTTTTCAGTAATGGAGTAATTTATTTGAAGCCCTTGGCTCATATAATACAATATTCCCCGTAATAATGTTTACTGGTTGTTTCACTTTTTTTTTTTTTAAAAAGTTTTACGCAGTTTGCGAAAGTTTTAGAGTGCCAGCCGGTGTTCACGGAGAACCAGTGGGATGCGGAGAGAGAAAGAAGCGGGGAGTTGAAAAAAAAGAGGTGGTTATGAGTGGAGCGAGAGAGGCGAACGAGCGGGGTTAGCCGGCAAAAAGGCACGGGATACTTTGGGATAGCACTCCAGGTAACAAAAGGAAAGCCTGGCATCCCCTCGGGCAAGGAGGTAAAACAACAAGTTTTACCCCATTTGGACGGACTAGCTTCATTTTATTTGCAGCGTTTTGCCGTGAGCCTGCTTGCAGGGCAACTCCATCATTCTTTCCACAGCGTGGAAATGCTGTGTTTGGACAATGGGCACTGGTTTTCACTTATTTGTGAGTACTGTGACCTTTTATGTTGGCTCGTTAGAGTGAACAGGCCTTAACGTTTTTGGTTTTTTTTTGGCCACCACGTTCCCGAGTGTCGACCAGGCCTGCAACGAGGGGAGTTTGAGTAAATATTATTTTTATTTTGGTGGCTGCTGGCTTGGGGTGTGTGTGTGTGTCTCTAAAATTGTTAAGTTAACATGAGGTTTTAGTAATTAAGTTTGCTCATATTATAGATTTGGTTATTGTGTTTTATTAACAGTGGGATGTTTTAAGTTCTGGTAAAAGCAAACAGCTTAAAGTACATATGTAAGGTTTAAGTATACTGCCTGAACCTTATAAGGTATTTGTTGTGAAGGGTAAATATACTGAAACTTGTATGAGTTTTTCTAATTTCTGTAATCTATGATTTGTGGGAATTTTGATTGGTCTTAACTATAAATAGTTTTATTTATTTATTTTTTTTATATTTTTCCAATTTAGTCAATAAATTTTGTTATGTGTTGGGAACATATTTGTATTGTGAATTGTGTTACAAGTTACTAATTGTGAAACAGCTAACAGATTATTACTGGGGAGTAGGTATTAGTTAAGGGATTCGAATTTATCCTTTTAAAAACACATACTTAAAATTAAAGGGGTTTTCTATAAATCAGTTTAGGGAAATAGAGTTTACAAACTTAGGGTGCTATCCTATGGCTAAAGGGTAAAGAAAGCGCTACATATTCTTTTGTTAATACGGACAATTCTGTTATCTCTTTGCCCTCGTTTAACTGCCTGGTGTCCGTTAATAACAAATAACTGTAGCCTAGCTAAGTTTCAGAGTTCCTTTAGTTTAATTTTAATAAACTACAGAAAGAAAAATGAAGATTTTTTTTATTATTTTAATCGCTGTTTGAGAAGTTCACGGTTAACAGGCAGAGCACAACCTGTATGTCTGTTGTGATTGGTTGAGTGAAGGTCTGTATTCTGTTTCTGCAATGGGATTGGCCAAAAGGGTAAGATGGGGAAGACCGGGAAGTGACTGGGGAGGTGCGTGACTCCAGCCTTGTTTGGTTTTGAAAAAGGGAAACGAGAAAAAATAAATATAACGTTGTAGTTGATGCTTTTCCACAATACTAGGTGTGTTTTAATTGAGTTTCTAAGATGCTAACAAGAATGTTGATATTTACATAAGTTTAAACTTGAGGTAAGCAAAAATACAAGGCAGATGTCTTCCTTTACAAAGTACCTGTTGTCCTTTGCAGTGGGCCCTTAGCAGACCACAGTGACATCCCGTAACATCATCTTCATCTGGAAAGTGAGTATTGATTTTGTTTATATAATAATGAAATGTAGGAAAACACAAAATTATATTTAGAAATGATCCAACATTAGTATTTTATGTACTGTTTTTTTATTATTATTATTATTATTATGTTTCTGAGATCCATGATCGGTGATACTGCTTAGTAGGTCAAGCAATAATATGTTATAATCCAAACATCATTAATAAAAATAATAATAATATTAACAGACAAATTAAAGCCTTATATATACACCCCTCTCTTTTTTGCAGTCATTACTTAAATGTGGAAATGCAAAGAATGCAGTCATTCATTCCCCAGAAGATTTCAACTACTTAAGCATTATAGACTTTATCATCAACAGTATGGAAGGCGCTATCTTTGAATCTATGAAAATTGCCCAAGCTCAAGCAAGACATGGAATGCTCTATTGAGCCATATTTGTAGATGCCATCCTTCACCACATGTCTCAAGGTAAGATATATCAACTTTCATATGCTCCATTTGTAACTGCACTCCGCTGTCTACAGAAAATGATTTTTTTCATCACATTGGCCAGCATTTAAAAAAACATGAATTAGTCACTTTCTTGGTTGTTCATACCAAACCAATAGTTATGGCAGCTTTCACACCCATAAATGGAGAAAGCATAATACATGTACAGTTAAAGATTTCCAAGCCTGAAGTACATGGTAGAGCATCATTGTGTTCTTTAGTTGATTTGGTGAGTAACACCAGTCCTGATGTGAATGAAGATTTAATTTGTCAAGACAGTGCTGTAAAAGAATGTACAAAGTTAACAAAAGACATTGAACTAAAGTTTGCTTCAGTTCTTTTAAAATTGGAGAACATTTATTTGGTTTCAAGTGTAGCTATTAACGAACTATTGCAGGAGTTCCATTATCTTTTTCAGGGTCTGCATCTGTTTCAATTACTGAAAAGACTATTGGTCCGATTTTAGGTGTTCATCAGTTACTCAGGAGTTGCCTTCTGCGCTTTCTATATTAAACCTTATTCAAGCTGCAATTGGAAAAGATGCCTGTTGTCAAGTCCATAGAAACGCAAAAAATATTACAAGCATAACATCAATGTAGTTGAGCCTGTAGAATGTATAATTGATTTAAAGTGTGGGAAATGTTTTCAGTACATTCCTATACTAGAAAATATGCAAACAATTTTGAATTGTAAGCATGTGATAAGCGCAGTCCTAAACTTAAAAGAGAAGTATCAGCCAATAGAGTGATAAACAAGTATACAAGATTTTCTGTGATCGGCAAAATTTAAAAGAAATGCCCTTCGTTCACATGAGTGTGCAGAATCCTTAATATTGTACATAGATGAATTTGAAATTTGCAATCCTCTGGGCACATCACGCAAGAAACACAAAATTTGTGCCTTGTATTGGGTTTTAGGCAACCTGCCATCTGGTTATCATTCTTTTCATTGTCATCTATTCATTTAGCTGCACTGATCAATATTAACGATTTAAAGAATTACGGATATGAGAGAGTGTTGGAGCCATGGTCAGTGATCCTGTCACATTGGAGAAACATGGAGTGTTTTGTTGCCAGGTTGGGAAAATGTGTAAAGGGAACTGTGCAGTGTGCTGTTGCTGATAATCTTGGAGCCCATAGTATTGCTGGTTTTACAGAGAATTTTTCAAGTGGTTATGTTTACAGGTTTTGTACAGGTCAGAGATTTGAGTTCCAAACAAAAAAGGTAGGGAGTGGAGCATTCTCTTTGAGAACAGAGGAGATGCACAGAGAGCACCTTAAAACACTTGAAAAGTCATTGGTCCATCATTTTGGTGCCATGCAGAGGTGCATCTTGTCTGAAAAGCTTTCATATTTTAATGTTACTTCTGGTTTCCCACCTGACATTGTTCATGATTTGTTTGAAGGAATAGTACCTATGGAAATTGCCCAATGTCTTTCTGTTTTCACTTTAAAAAAGTATTTTTCTTTGGCCTTTTTGAATGAAGCTATTCTAACATTTCCTTTTAAATGGACAGATAAAACAAATCGCCCTCATTCAATACCACAAAAGAAGACAATTGGTGGAAATTGCCATTAGAACTGGAGTTTGATAAGATTTTTTCCAATACTTGTTGGGCAGAAAGTGCCTGCTGATGAACCCGACTGGAACCTCCTCACTGACCTAAAGGACACTGTGGACCTTGTTGTAACACCTTTTCATACAAAGGAATCAATTGCTTATTTGAACTTTAAAATCATGGAACACAGGTCAAGATTTAAGGAACTTTTCCCTGATGCTAATCTGCTGCCCAAACACCATTTTCTTGAGCATTACCCAGAGCTGATAATTCAGTTTGGGCCCTTAGCGTCTCTTTGGACTTTGCAATTCGAGGCAAAGCATTGCTTTTTTAAGAGGGTTGTGAAACTTATTTTAAAAATGTGTTGAAGACCTTGGCAGAGAGGCATCAGTTTCACATGGCACAACAGCTTTATGTTAGTAGTGTCCCTAAACATCTGTTGGTGGCAAATGTTACTTTTGTGTCTATTGACTTTCTAAAAGAAGACATTGCACAGGCTGTTAAATTATAGCAACCAGACCTGCAGGATTACTAATAATGTCACATATGATGGAACCACCTATAGGATGGGAATGATCCTTCCTCATGATTCACTTTCTGGACTGCCAGAATTCACAGAAATTATCCATATGATTGTCCACAAGGACAAGTTGCTTTTAGTTGTAAGAAAGCTTTGCAGTTGGTACCAGGAACACTACCGAGCCTATGAACTGAAAGTGTGTCCCACAAAGGCTATTGATGTGCTTGAGTCAAAAGACCTTACAGATTCGTACCCATTGGTGGACTACAGAGTTGGAGGAATGCGTCTTGTGGTGTTAAAAAGATGTATACACATATAAGGTCTGAATTCTATCAGCATTTGCAACTCTAGTTTACTGTGCCTGTTATTTTTACTTCAGTGTAGTCTGTTCAGTGACTGTGTTAGACATATATTTTTATAATCTAAAGTATTTTTACATTTACTTCCAGTGGCTAAAGTGAATGTTATGACTTTTAATGTAACCATTTTAATATGCCAGTACATGGAATTGACTACTGTGATGGCCAGACTACTTAAATGTTTCCCAGGGTTAATTATAGCCACCTATTTAAAGGCATCACCTTTTGGCAACAGTGTGTAAATTTTTTTTTAACAGCTAAATCCCAATTTGGCCGTTTGGAATTTGCACATTTTTATTATTGAAAATATAAATAATATCCAAATTAAGGTTAGAGGGGAATTTACCGGTCTTACTTTTATTTGCTTATGCAGATTTTTGTACATATTTTATAGCATTAATTAAAGTTTTGAAGCATTAACCCTCCACCCCATATTTTGCTCTACTTATCTCTTGATATCATTCTGTTTATGCAGGTTGCAGTGGCAGTTTAAGTTATTAGACTGCTTGTTATCCTAAAAGAGGACAACAGCATTCGAATGGACCTTGAAAATGGTACCCCTGACAATGTTGAACAGTTAATTGAAGACGTGAAGAATTCATGTGGACTCGAAGAAAACATAAGGCTGCAGTATAAGAACATGGATTTTGGCACATTTGTAAACTTGACCTCGACTTCAGTAATCCGTGATCTTACAACCCTCAAAGTCATTCACCAAAACTTAGTAACACAGTAATAGTGTTAGAGTCAGTTGATACCCCATTCTGCAGCACTCATTTCGCCAGCCATGATGATGACGACGGCTCAGTATCTTCAGCTTCAAATGATACAATACTCAGCTGTTCTTCAGAGATTTTGAGAACACAGCAATGGCCAAGAGAGTTTCCATCCCTGTTTTTTCCTACAACACTGAATGTCAACTGGAAAAGGGAAATGCTGAGTATAGAAAAAGTCAGAGTAGAATGACTCCCAGTCTAAAAGTACTGTCCGATATACTAGATAAAGTGGCTGAAGAAATCTACAAATACAAAGCGTATCCTACTGATGCTGACTTTGGTGATGTTGCAAAGGCACTGACACAGAAACATCCTTGCTTAAGAGAATCAGGCTCTTTCAACGAGAACTGTGGTTGGAAGCAAAGATTTAAATATAAGATGGGTAATTATCGTACTCTACTTCGTTCAAATTGCTCATCACCCGAGCTAATAGTGAATTCTATGAAACATAAATCTCATCATGATGCCCATCCAGCAAAGAACATAAAAGAGAGCAAAAAGAGCTGAAGCCAACCACTTCCCGTCGCTACCCACTGGTGAAACTCCTGAAAGTCTCGAGTAACAGAGCATATCTCTGCTGAATGAGGTAAAAAAGAAGAATGGAAATGCAGTAAAGATGATGATGGCCAAGACATTTGGGTACAGAAGGCAGGAAATTGTGAATAAACAGCCCAGGATTGAGGATGTTGTTGAGAGATGGCCAGCACTTTTTCAGGTGGATGAGGTATGCTGTTTTCTGTTTATATACAATTTTTATAGTGCCCTTCAGTAATATTGGCACTCTTGGTGCATAAAACCAAAATAGGGTAAAACAAGTATTTATCTTCTTGATCTTTCATGCACTATCTCTCAGATCAATGCAGAGTTTATTCAGATAACAACAGTTCCTCTACAAGTGAGATTCATCTCTCAATTTGACAGATACTCTACTCAGCTACTGGAAATGATGAGGAGCAAGGGTGGATCCATTGGGGGAAGGACCAACACCATCCTCAAGGTTCTAAAACAGGTACAGTATTTTTTGTTGGTCTTTGTCTTTATTACAGCAACTATACAGGGTGCACACAAAGTCCATATACCCCTATCTTTTGGAGGATTTTGAAAGCTAAAGGTTACCTCTTAGGAATCCAAAACATCTGTATGGGTTCCTCCATGAACTCTGCATAGCCGAATGCAGGATCTCCTGCTCATGTTCTTCAACATTTGCGGGGTGACTTTCTGGAACGCTGCACGAACCGCATGTTTCAGTTCATCATTCAATGAATAACTGCGCTTCTGCACGTCTTCTTTGATAAATCCCCTGAGTGCATTATCTGGAGTTGTGAGATCAGGGCTTCTCGGAGGCCACAGAAAAGGAGTGGGATTGTTGTTTGATCCTAATCCGATCCAACGATTCCCAAAAAACTTTGTTGAGGCGATCACGCAAGGTGATTGCGAAATGGGCAGGTGCTCCGTCTTGTTGAAACCAAACACTGTCAAGGACGCCCTGGTTTCTCAGCTGCGGGATTAGTCAACCATTCAGCATTTCCAGATAACTGATTTGGTTAACAGAACCATCAAAAAAATAAGGGCCAAACAAATGCTGTGCTGTCATTACAGCCCAGACCATCACGTGTGGTGAGTTATGCTCATTTTCTTCAAAGAAATGTGGATTTTCTTTTCCCCAGAAAAACACGTTTCAATTGCGGGAGCTGCGATAAATTGCACACTCGTCAGAGAACATAACCTTTTCCTTCTCAGCATTTGTTGGAAATTGGTGCAGCATCAGATCACAAGCTTCCTGACGTCTGTCCAAGCCAGCAATCAAAAACGCTCCACGATCGTGAAAACACTTGTGTCACCCATTGCTTTGTCTTGGAACAACTGCCACGTTGTTACGATTTCTTGAGCGGCATAGGTGTCAGCACCAGACAGGATGTCGGAAACACCCGTCGAAATACTGGGAAGACTTGGGCTGATGTCCACAGGAACCAAATTGTCATGGTTATTCCTGTAAATGCTCCTAAAGATAGGGGTATATGGACTTTGTGCGCAACCTGTACATAACTTTCTTTCTTTTAATACATGGAAGCAGTAAAAATGATCTTTACAGTACTTATGTTAAATAAGGAGTAGCTTTTAATTTTCCATACAGAATGAATTTTCCTATACTGCCATATTGCTAGCATTTCTGAAAAAACAGTTGGAATGCTACAATATAGGTAGCAAATGATATGCTAATGCTCACAGCTGAAAGCACTACAAAGTGCTGTGCAGAATGACCGTGAGAAAACTTCTCTCTTGGGCACAAGTTCTTCTGGTGCATCTGCAGTCTCCCTTTCTTTATCCTCCATCTTGGACTTCTGTTCTTTAATCTGTTGTAGCAGTGGAGCCTCTCTGCTGTTAAAAATACTGACTTGGTTAGCTAGTAAGTTGTGTTCAGTATGCTAATCAGTGTTATCATTTTATAAACATTCCAACTTAGATCTCTGCACTGTACTCCGTAGTACTTTTAGCTGCAAGCAATAGCCTGCAATTTACTGCCTATTGAAACATTACAGCTGTTGTTTCAGGTTTACTACAGTATTGAGCTATATGGAAAATTCATAATGTACAGGAAATTAAAACCAGTATACAGGATGAAAGGGTATACCACCTAGTACTTTGACAGTACTATTTTTTGCATGCAACCCTTTCAACCCCAACAAAGAATTATTTGTTGTGTTTACAGTACTGTAATCTGCCTCCGTAATAACATTTGAGTCCTTACACAGGATGTGTGTCAATATTAAGAGAGACTGTATCCTGAAATCGCTCATTGTCTACCTGCGAGAGAAGACTAAGGATTTAATCCGAGAATTCTTGGTGAGTAAAGTTATTGTATTTATAATATCACATGATTAATGCGTTTTTTATTTACACATTTTGGTTTATTTTTTTGTATTAATCAAATGCCAATTAATAAAATTGTGAGATTTTTTACAAACCAAGCATAATTGTGAACATAAACAATTGCCAAATTGTGTGTTTTTTGATATTAAGACCGTTATCATATAAAAATCATATAATGTTGCTACCCTATATAATATGTTGTGCCTTTGAAAATCACCTGTGATTACAGAACGCATTGACATTATTATAACCAATGAGGTGTATGGACAGAGGTGCTATGAAGGCACCAGATGTCCATAAGCATTGCCAGTATCTGGTGATGTTGGTCAGTCTTACTTTTTCATCATGGCAGATCAATTGTGCTTCAATTTTGTTGTAGTACCTCTATTTATATACTTCATTGATTGTAACAACACTTGATGCTACTGACTTTAAAACAAAATGAAATTATCTGCATCATTATACTAACCAGATGGTTTTATGATGGGGGTTTCTTACAGATTTCACAAGAGATGGAAACATCCGGTGATCTTCAGAATGCAACCATGGTCATCACTGTATTTAGAGAAGATGAATATCTTTCTTCTCCACCCAAAGACATAGAGGTCCATCATCAAAGGAGTTAAGGTCCTCAGTGGTTTGCCTACAGTTACAATGGCCTTCATCATGTTGTTAGGGATCATCTACGCACTCAACCTCCAGTACCTCATGGACTTTAAATTCACTTTTGAGGCTGCTCAAAAAATCCTGATGGGGCTTGACACAAAACAAATGTCTGCAAGAGTCCGAAAACTACATTCTGCACTAAAGAGTGCATCGTAGACAGTTTGACAGTCTGCATGTAAATATTAAAATTGTTAATTATAGTTTTGAGTGAATTTGCATGTTCTGCAAGGCTATATACAATATATATATATATATATATATATATATATATATATATATATATATATATATATATATATATATATATATTCAAATCGGCCCAATGTTTCTAAAGTAATTCAAAATACTTTATCATTGTCTTGCATTTCATAAGGTGTTGATAGAAGGCCGATGTTGATTACCTCTGTGAAGGTGATTTTGTGACCACTATGTGTTCAGTTGTTAGCGACATATCGTCCGTTAGAATCAATTGATATTTTTTAAAGGTTGTTTCATATTCCAGTTTGCACTGCTAAGTGTTTTTCTATTTAGATATGCAAAAAGTTTTTTCATTTATTACATATTTGAAATTTGTGCACAGTGCTATTTTTGTATATGTAATATTTGTAGAAAAAGGTTTTTGTTGTTGATTTAAGATTTACACTGCAAAGTGTTTGTGTATTTTCAATAGTTTCCAATAAATGCAAAAAGTATTCATTGGAATGAGTTTGTGTTGATAATGTTTCTAATGGGGTAAAAACAGGTTATGACCAAAAAAAGATTTACTTCATTATAAAACAAGAGAATTGCACCCAATCATTCTAAATGATTTGCTTCAACTTAAAAATTGTGGGTTCAATAAGATTAAAAGAATTATGTTGGTCCCAAATGCCAGCATAGCTACACGCATGTGTGCCGGCCGCTTGCATTTTTATAGGCACTTTGCTGGGTGGGAGACGTGTACACGTCATTGTGTGCACATAGAAGGATGACATTCAACAGCTTAATACAAAAGGGAATTCCCAGCCTCTAGAGGGGGTCTTCTGGTAAGATTGCCGTGTTACTTAGTAGAGTGTTATCGTGAGTTTACAGAGCACTGTGGCTTATGCCTTGATTTTTTTAAAGATTGCTTTCTTCCTGTATATACTTTGAAGAAATACCTCTTGATTATCTTTGGTCGAGGTGTTTATAGGGTTGCGGTTAATGGTGCATTGATTAATTTTTGTATATACACATTTTTTTTTTTCTATATTTTGAATATTCTGCTGGCTTAACCCTGTACTCTACACTGTTTGAGGAGCAGCTTCCTGAATTGGATTATTGTGGCAGAAGACAGTTTTACTTTTGTGTATAAATGGGTCTCACTAGTTTGTGTGCATTTTTCTTTTTCATTTGGGACTTTCAGTCAGCACTATAAATAGTGTATATATTCATCATTTTAGGCTCAGTTTCATAACTGTTATTGTGTGTTCTTTGAGGTATTTGGACTGTGTATTTAGATATAAATTCTGCAGGACATTAATCAATTATTCTTTTTTGTGTGCACTTGTAAATAAACCTCACTTTGTTTTTGGTCTATCTTACCATTTTACTATTTAATATAGAAATAATGATAGAAAACATTCACGAGAAGCATATTGTTAAAAATCGCTTCTTTGATTCATTAGCAGCTTCAAAACTTATAAATATTCTAAGCGACCTGTCCATTCAAAGTGCTAGCTACAATAGCGAGGATAATGGAAATATTAAGATAGAAATATTTAATACTAAGGTGAGAGCTGCTACTGACATAGTTGCACCTGAAAAGACAGTTAAAAAAATCTTCTAGCATTGTTATACAATGGAAGACCCAAAGAGTGTCTAATTTAAAGAGAACATGCCGGAGAGCTGAGCGTAAATGGAGAAAAATTAAACTAACTATCCACTATGAGATATTGAAGGTTAAAATAATACAATAACACAGTCCGTCTTGAGAGGCGCTGCTATTCCTGTAGAATTATAAATAACAATGCTAGTAATCCTAGAGTCTTATTCTTTACGATTGATTGTCTGCTAAACCCAGGTAACACAAAGGAATGCCTCCAAAATACTTCCAGTGAAACTTGTGAGGCTATTGCTGTATTTTTCAATCAAAAAATTAATGATATTAGAAATAATATAGTATATCTCCCTAACACTGCTGATCCTCTTAAGCCCCAGTACTCCGTTATAAACAAATGAAACTCTTTCACCAGGATAGATTTACCTTATTTATATAAAATAATTTCTCAACTGAGACCCTCCACCTGTGTCCTTGACCCAATACCAACAAGTTTTTTCAAAGAAGTATCGGGCGTGCTAATTGATAATATTCTTGACATAGTAAATTCATCATTAGTCTTCCCAGACTGTCCTAAGACTACTGTAGTTAAACCCCTACTCAAGAAAAATAATCTTGACCCCTCTGCTTTTGAAAACTTTAGAGCCATTTCTAACCTGCCTTTCTTAAGTAAAATCCTAGAGAAGGCAGTCATTATGCAATTAAAAGACCACCTAAATAAACATGCTATTCTTGATAAATTTCAGTCGGGTTTCAGAACAAATCACAGCACAGAAACTGCACTCGTTAAAGTAGTAAATGACTTGCGGGTAAATGTAGACAGAGGCCATTTATCTGTTCTCATCCTCTTAGATCTGAGTGCCGCATTTGACACCATTGATCATAATATTCTTAGAAATCGCCTTAGTCAATGGGTGGGCCACTCTGGCAGTGTCTTAAATTGGTTTGAATCCTACCTGGCAGGGAGAAAATTCTTTGTTAGTTGTGGTAATTACAACTCAAAGACAGATGATATTCTATATGGTGTTCCACAAGGCTCTATCCTGGGTTCGCTGCTCCTTTCAATTTACATGCTTCCGTTAGGTCAGATTATCTTGGGGCAAAACGTGATTTACCACAGCTATGCTGATGACATATAGCACTTGATGACCCCGACTCTGTTGTTTCACTAACACAATGTCTTAATTGTGTTTCTAAATAGATAAATAGTAATTTTCTCAAGCTAAATAAAGAGAAAACTGAAATTTTAGTGATTGGCAATAATGGATCTAATGAAGTTATTAGAAATAAACTTGATGCATTTGGATTAAAAGTCAAGACGGTAAATAATTTAGGGGTAACTGTTGACAGTGACCTGAATTTTAAATTGCATATTAATCAGATTGCTAGGACAGCATTTTTTCACTTAAGAAATATATCAAAAGTTAGACCTCTTATATCAATGAAAGATGCTGAGAAATTAGTTCACGCTTTTGTTTTTAGTCGACTAGATTACTGTAATGCACTCCTCTCAGGACTACCCAAAAAAGACATAAATCGTTTGCAACTAGTGCAGAATGCAGCTGCTAGAATCCTAACTAGGAAAAGAAAATCCAAGCACATTTTTCCAGTTTTGATGTCACTACACTGGTTACCTGTGTCATTCAGAATTGACTTTAAAATACTGCTTATGGTTTACATAGCCTTAAATAATCTTGCTCCATATTATATATCAGAATGTCTGACACCTTATATTCCAAATCGTAACCTTAGATCTTCAAATGAGTGTCTGCTTAGAATTCCAAGAGCTAAACTTAAAAGAAACGGTGAGGCGGCCTGGAATAGCCTGCCAATTAGAATTCGCCAGGCTAATACAGTGGAGCACTTTAAAAAACTGCTAAAAACACATTACTTTAACAAGGCTTTGTCATACTGTAACTTCATTTTAGTTAAGTCCTGATGCTCTGTATATTCAATTAATTATCATTACTATTCATGGTGGCTCCAAAATCCGTACTAATCCCTACTCTCTCTTCTGTTCTTTTCCCAGTTTTCTGTGGTGGCGACCTGCACCACCACCACCTAATCAAAGCACCATGATGTTCCTACATTGATGGATTAAAGGCCAGAAGTCCACATGACCATCATCATCAAGTCCTTCCATAAGAACCCTAAATACAATGATGACAGATCATTTATGTTAGGCATAATACCCAGAGGGGGCTTGGTGGTCTCGTGGTCTGGAACCCCTGCAGATTTTATTTTTTCTCCAGCAATCTGGAGTTTTTTTGTTTTTTCTGTCCTCCCTGGCCATCAGACCTTACTTTTATTCTATGTTAATGAGTTTTGTCTTATTTTAATTTCTTTATTTATTTTGTATTTTTTCTCTTTCTTGATCATGTAAAAGCACTTTGAGCTACATTATTTGTATGAAAATGTGCTATATAAATAAATGTTGTTGTTGTTGTGTCTTCCTGTCTTACACCACCATCCTGGTCACAGTCGGTCATGTATACTAGACACCTAGACTGTAGGCTGGTGTCTCCATTTCCCTCTACAAAGGGCGTCACAGCCCCGAAACTAGCAGGAGCTGAAGATGGCTGCATTAGAGGCTTGGCAGAGCATTACCAGAGAAGATCTTCAGCACCTGGTGGTCTCTATGAATCACCCACTTCAGGCAGTCATTGAATACAACAAAGTACTAAATATGACTGCTTTAATATACCAACTATTGCTATATCCCAAACATCTTGGTGCCTTGAAATTGGTGAACCATAGAGAAAAAGTGTTGTAATTTCTGTTTGCTGTGACTGAAATGTATGCTAATCCCTTTAAATGAAAGTCTGCAATGTGAACTTTAACCACGTCTGAATTGTTTGATTTGTAATTTTGTATTGGGTGGAACGGTGGCTCTGAGGCTAGGGATTTGCACTGGCAATCGGAAGGTTGCTGGTTCGAATCCCATAAATACCAAAGGAGACTCTACTCTGTTGGGCTTTTGAGCAAGGCCCTTAACCTGCAATTGAGTAGTGAGAAAAGTGCTATATAAATGCAAATAATTATTAAGAATTATTATTATTATATTGTGGAGAATAGGGTTAAATCAAGGAAAAATGTGTGTTTGTCCCAAATATTATGGAGGGTGCTGTATATCTTAGACATCAAATAAATGGTCATAGGATTACTAGAGTCATTGGGAGCATGAAATCAATGAAGGATCTGACGGGGGACATGCAAAGAGAGAATAAAGCCACAATGACAACAGGATAATACCTCTGCATGACAACCTTGTTAAAGAGACTTTCCTATTAGAATAATAACACCTTTCACTATAGACGTTAACTTAGATGATGACACTTTCAGGATACAAGGAGTGAGATGTGGTTTGGGCTCTGGAGGACTTTCAGGAAGTTTACTGAAACATTCCATAATGAAAGATGGCAGCAAAGACTTTATATACAGTGGTGTGAAAAACTATTTCCCCCTTCCTGATTTCTTATTCTTTTGCATATTTGTCACACAAAATGTTTCTGATCATCAAACACATTTAACCATTAGTCAAATATAACACAAGTAAACACAAAATGCAGTTTTCAAATGATGGTTTTTATTATTTAGGGAGAAAAAAAAATCCAAACCTACATGGCCCTGTGTGAAAAGTAATTGCCCCTGAACCTAATAACTGGTTGGGCCACCCTTAGCAGCAATAACTGCAATCAAGCGTTTGCGATAACTTGCAATGAGTCTTTTACAGCGCTCTGGATGAATTTTGGCCCACTCATCTTTGCAGAATTGTTGTAATTCAGCTTGATTTGAGGGTTTTCTAGCATGAACTGCCTTTTTAAGGTCATGCCATAGCATCTCAATTGGATTCAGGTCAGGACTTTGACTAGGCCACTCCAAAGTCTTCATTTTGTTTTTCTTCAGCCATTCAGAGGTGGATTTGCTGGTGTGTTTTGGGTCATTGTCCTGTTGCAGCACCCAAGATTGCTTCAGCTTGAGTTGACGAACAGATGGCCGGACATTCTCCTTCAGGATTTTTTGGTAGACAGTAGAATTCATGGTTCCATCTATCACAGCAAGCCTTCTAGGTCCTGAAGCAGCAAAACAACCCCAGACCATCATACTACCACCACCATATTTTACTGTTGGTATGATGTTCTTTTTCTGAAATGCTGTGTTCCTTTTACGCCAGATGTAATGGGACATTTGCCTTCAAAAGTTCAACTTTTGTCTCATCAGTCCACAAGGTATTTTCCCAAAAGTCTTGGCAATCATTGAGATGTTTCTTAGCAAAATTGAGACGAGCCCTAATGTTCTTTTTGCTTAACAGTGGTTTGCGTCTTGAAATCTGCCATGCAGGCCGTTTTGCCCAGTCTCTTTCTTATGGTGGAGTCGTGAACACTGACCTTAATTGAGGCAAGTGAGGCCTGCAGTTCTTTAGACGTTGTCCTGGGGTCTTTGTGACCTCTCAGATGAGTCGTCTCTGCGCTCTTGGGGTAATTTTGGTCGGCCGGCCACTCCTGGGAAGGTTCACCACTGTTCCATGTTTTTGCCATTTGTGGATAATGGCTCTCACTGTGGTTCACTGGAGTCCCAAAGCTTTAGAAATGGCTTTATAACCTTTACCAGACTGATGGATCTCAATTACTTCTGTTCTCATTTGTTCCTGAATTTCTTTGGATCTTGGCATGACGTCTAGCTTTTGAGGTGCTTTTGGTCTACTTCTCTGTCAGGCAGCTCCTATTTAAGTGATTTCTTGATTCAAACAGGTGTGGCAGTAATCAGGCCTAAGGGTGGCTACGGAATTTGAACTCAGGTGTGATACACCACAGTTAGGTTATTTTTGAACAAGGGGGCAATTACTTTTCACACAGGGCCATGTAGGTTTGGATTTTTCTCCCTAAATAATAAAAACCATCATTTAAAAACTGCATTTTATGTTTACTTGTGTTATATTTGACTAATGGTTAAATATGTTTGATGATCAGAAACATTTTGTGTGACAAACATGCAAAAGAATAAGAAATCAGGAAAGGGGCAAATAGTTTTTCACACCACTGTATGTCACTCTCCTAAAAATTGTGAATGACAAATATCCCAGAAGCTCCCATATGTGCTGGGACCTTTACATGTGTAGCAGGGCTCAGGTGTGTAATGTTTCAAGGGGCTATCAGAAGGCACCGTGGCCTAGAAATATTGGAGTTTTATGGAGATATCCATAATTTGTGATTTTACTTAAGCTGAGAGGTACGCTTGAAGTGAGCTAGAGCCAGAAGGTGAGCTGGGACAAAGCCTTCCTAACACAAAGTAATAATAGCCATTTCAAGAGAGAGAGGAAGAAAGCAAATATGAGATGAAAAAGAGAAAGTATTTTTGTGATAACCTGGGTAAGTGGGAGAGCCACACTGTTAGTAACAAGCCAACAATCTTTAAAAGTGGTTGCCAGGTAGGGCAGAATGCCCCTTTCTTGTACTTTGTTTAACACTCTGATTTATTTCTAATCCCTTCAATATTTATCAATTCATACAGTTTCTGACCCGCCCATCAAAACGTGGCATCGCAGGATCAAACAATGAAACAGTCTTGGATGGGAAAACAGTCTGTCATAAGGTGTTTGTCCATAATGACATTTTCTCCATCTATTCTCACCATAAACATCACAATCCTTTATTAAAAATATAATATCCTACTTAATCCAGTTCAGAGTTATGGGCTGCAGGAGGCTAACCCAGCAAGCCAGGGCTCAAATTAAAGTAGGAACAAGCTCTGGATGATGCATTTAGTTATTACAGGGGAAATTCACATTTACTGTAAGTACTCACTAACATAACAACAGGCTGTTTTATATTTACCAATCAATCTATTGTTGCTCTCATTCAGAAAAGGAGGGAAACATGGCCATACTTTGCACAGACAGAATTTGAACCAATGTCTGTGGAGCTGTGTGTTAGCAATGTTGAGCAGTGCTCTACCATGTTTGCACATCCTTGATAATAAATATGTTGTTTCTTATTGTTTTTTGTACTTTAAATCACAATCATAAATACAGGTAATTGCCAAAAAAAGGAAACAATTGACAAATGAGAATAACAAATTATATTGAAAGCAGGTACTTCTACACAGGTTTGGTCTTTGAGATAATAGATCTGTTAGCATTCTCGTCTAATTATGTCTGTACTGTATATCAGCCACCATGTTGCAGTACAGGAATCGGTCCTTAAGAAGTCTCTAGCCAATTTCAGTTATATTACTAATCCAATTTCAACCCCATTTACTCTAATTCATGGTTGCTATAGGAATTTCCTATCCTAGCAAAATTAGGTACAATGCAGAAAGTAACTGTGGACACTGTGAAGAAGCATTAAATGTTACAGACTTGGTCTGGTATATGAGGAAAATTAAGAGTTACCTGTTAATTTAATATACTGTAAATGCCTTTTAGGATGTATGAAGAATGCCAGACTCCCTTGGGGATATGCAAATTCTAGACAGGGGAGTTGTGCAGGAGTAGTGCTAACCACTGCACCACTAACAGAACAGAACAGGAATGTCTATCTGTTTGTATGTTCTTTACAGAGTCCTACACCCTTTGACCAATCTGGACCAAATTTTGCATAGTTGAGCCTTAGAACAATATAGACACGGCAGACTACTTAGGAACCCAAAGTTTTGACCCAGGGGGGTCCCAGTTTTTTTTTTCATGTGTGCTACAGTTTGCACATGAGTGCCACCTGCTGGATCAGAGTAAGTGAAATATCTGAACAGACTGAAGCCAGAAATTCTCAACTCATGAGTGCAAATACATTGATATACTGTAGAGACAGTGTGGATGACGGTTGGGACAGTTAGCAATAATAACGGGGTCACCATTTAAAAAATGTATAAACCTTAGCTTTCTTTCCCTAACCCATTGTACAAATATACCCGGGCAACAAAGGATATTTTGGATAATATAATATAATATAATATAATATAATATAATATACAGTATTATCAACAAAAGCAAGTCTTTCAAAGTGAAAGAAGAAAAATAAATATCATATTGAAACGATACTGAGACACCCTTACTGACATGATTTCCACCTTCCACAAAAATAATCGAATTGTATCCATTTCAGCTTTGCTCTTGACAGAGTTTCCAGTCTGCAGGTCAGGGGCAAACAAGTCCTTAAGAATATTACCAACTTTTAAATTCCTGATGCTAAGGCTGTCACAAAGCAGACATAACAGCACAGCTTTAAAATGAACTGTCACTCTGTCACAGGGGAAGGTAATGCATATGACTTTTCTAAATAATGAAAATCAATTTTTCATGTAGAGAATATTTAGCTTACTAAAGCATTAAATAAGAAATTAAAATATTTATTTGCCACAGAGAAAAACAATCTGGTCACTAGATGAGCTTTCCAGGATTATCAGTTTTCATTATGTTTAATGATGTATGGCAGTTTTGAAGCCTTCTCAAAACACTGAACATCTGATCAATAAAAAAATGATGGCAGCAACTAATAATTGCATTGCTATATGAGTGTATGGATTTATAATGTTTCATAAACGCTTCTGTAAACTTCTGTTAACTATATATGTAACCAGCAGTGGCACTGTAATAGCTAAATCACAGCCATTTTAACTTTAAGCAAGTAAAAATTAGTCAGGACGTAGAGTACTGTACTCTATCCGCATACAGCAGACCAAAATATGGGGATGTGATATGTACAGACATTTGCCATGAGTTGCAATGACGCCTTATAATGCTGGTCTCTGTTTTGCATAAATAAGTGGATTGTAAAATGTAAAATAATATATTTTAAATATTCTCTTACATTCATAGCAATATATTAATATACAGACGCAGGAATCCACTTTTTAAAACACCATGGTAGAAGAAATTTTATGGAATAATGTTTGTCTAACATTTTTATTTTGTTCCAATAATTAGCTTATTGGTCATTAAAGGCCAATGACTACAGCTTTTACATTTTTACTTACTGTATATGGATATTAAAAATGAAAAGCAATGCTTCCAGCTTCATATCTCATTCACAGATGGCAGTAGTAATATGTGAAAGGTACTGGCACATTTTGTATGTCCTCCTCTATCTCCACAGTTGGCGGCAGGTTGTTACGCTGAATTGTTGCTTTTTTGCTACTCACTATGAAATGGAACCCTGTGCTGGACCCTCATCAGGGCAATTTAAGCAGCTTACTGTGATTGAGTTCCTGAGGGCAGAAGATGTTTCTCCATGAAAATTCACTGACATATGTAAACTGTTTATGCTGATAACTGTTTTCCATAATTAGAAGACATTTACTGACATCACTATGCACTGTAAGAAGACAAAAGGACAAAAGAAACAGAGCTGGGTCTCCATGCGGATGCCTCATTTAATGTCCTGAAATGAAATGGAAAAAATAAGTTTAATGATGAAGAGTAATTAGTTGTGATGATTTTCAAGTTACAAGCCTTATACTTTAGTTACAGAGCTCAATCCTCTTCTAAAGTAGGTCCAGTAATGAACACTGACTGCAAGATGAGCAGTTTTGGGAAACCGGGCAGAGACAGAACTTGTGGAGATCATACTGGAATCTTCTGGCAGCTTCTCTTTCATTCTAGGGGAAACAAAAATTATGTTAACTTTGGTTCATCACTGTTTTCCTTCCACCCAAAACAACCAAAAACAAGGCTTGCTTGAATAACAGCATCAGATGAAGAAAAAGTTGACAATATGGTCAGGACATTTTTGCGGAAACAGAGTATTGACTTCTACCACAACAACATGACAAAATGTATTTAATGTTGGCATAAATGTATACAGTTTTGACTACTATGAAGAAATATTAATATTTCTAATCAAAGAACATATTCAAATAGTTATTTCTGTCTTTAATTTATTAAAAGGCGGCACAGTGGCGCAGTGGATAGCGCTGCTGCCTCGCAGTTAGGAGACCAGGGTTTGCTTCCCGGGTCCTCCCTGCGTGGAGTTTGCATGTTCTCCCCGTGTCTGCGTGGGTTTCCTCCCACAGTCCAAAGACATGCAGGTTAGGTGGATTGGCAATTCTAAATTGGCCTTGGTGTTTGTGTGTGTCCTGCGGTGGGTTGGCACCCTGCCCAGGATTGGTTCCTGCTGTGTTGGCTGGGATTGGCTCCAGCAGACCCCTGTGTTTGGATTCAGCGGGTTGGAAAATGGATGGATTTATTAAAATATTTTCATCCAGTCACATATAGCCATTTTGAAAAACATTGTATTAAACATTAAATCTACCTGATAACACCATTAAGAACAGTAAGCATAAACAAGCCTATATCACAGACGTATGCAAATGAAGTAAACAAACTGAAAAGACTAAAATGAATATCAACAAAGTTGCAAAATAAAATCTTGTGTGTTAGGTTAACACCTAAATTAATATGCTTACACCTGTGACATCCCCTCTTCTAGTCTAAAATTAATCTTGAACTCTGCAAATGCAATACAAATTATTATAAAATACTTTCTACCATTTGGCAAAGTGGTGTACACCCTTTAAGCTATGTTTCTACTACAGAGTCATAGGCTGCCAAAGCCTATCTACTATAGGCAAATAATGGAAATATTTGGCAGGAACCAAAGTTGAACAAATTCAACATAATAGCCATGGTCATTTATTTTTGTAATATTGCTTCACTGCTCCTTAAAAATTACAGTCATATGCCGACTTACGGTTCCAATTGGGACCGACCATTTGGCCGAATGACAAATTAGCAGTGCATCAGTCACAAAGTGCACAATTCTTTGCACTTGAGGCTCTGTGGGTCTGGTATGGGTCACTGGTATGCATACTTTAACTGCCAGTACAAAGTAGCACAAGCTGATCTTCGTGTTTCCACAGCCGCAAGCTTTGTACATGTAAGGTAAAGTTTCACAACCACTTGAAAGGGCCAACTGTGAGTTGCATTGCTGCCTTTGGTTTGTGAGTGGGTTGCGGTGGGTCGTCTAAGTGATCTGCAGCTCTGCGCAATATGTTTCTTTATTTTTAAGTGAGCTTGTTGCACAAAGGGGAATTCCTCATAATGCTCATTTCACCAAGAGGATGGTTTGCAAATCTAGTGGGCCACTGATTAACTTAAAAAGTCAAAACTGGGGTGCAGGACCCTAAAGCTTGAGAACCACTGGTGTAGGAAGATGGTATAGGCTAAATACATAAAAATTAGCCTTGTAGAGCAGCATAGAACAAAATACACCTTAAAATGCCCTCCAACAGTCAGAAAACATATGAGACTGTAAAACTGTAATAATAATAATGAATAATTTTATTACTTTGGCTAGTTTTGAAAATTGCTAGAACATTATTCTCCTACTGTTTTTCTATTGCCCTATATATGAATCGCTTCAACTTGGCTGGCCAAAAATTGGTGTATGACTGCACTGTGGCCTGAGAATTAATTTTCTAAACAGAATCAATCAACATACAGCATGTAAAAATACAGTAGTTTTTTAAAGTATTTATGTGCAATTATGTATCATCAAACTAGTATAATCCACACATTTAACACAAATGGCAACTAGTTAAAACTTAATAAAGCTGAAAGCCTTTATTGCAGGAAGGGAAAGGCTAATTATGACCCCTATTTCACAGAAATTAATATAACAATTCATTACATTGGCAAATGAGGTGAATAATGCCAAATTTCCCAGCAAAAATCAATTTCAGTTTCTTTGACAGAAAACATAGAATGAATCCAGTAAGCAAGCAAAGGACAGAAATGCACTTTAATTGAAAGACGTTTCTTTTGTTAAACTAGGAATGAGATTGGCCCTGCTTTTAATATTTCAAACAACAATAGAGAATTCAAGAAAATTAAGAAACAATGTCTGTGACAAGAATTCAGAATGGTATTGTGAATGAAAGAAAAAAAAAACTACATAATAAAATCTCAAGTGCAAGCCCTTTTTCTTTTTTCTTTCATAGGAGAACCATGATCATATATTGGAGCTGTTGTTTCACAGAAAAAATAGTAGGACTTTATTCCTGGCTCTAACACTGTCTGTTTAGAGTTTGCATTAATTTTTTTCCTGCACATTTAAGACATATATAATTGACATCTATTAACTAGCCTAACATCAGTGATTGCGGATATACATGAGTCCACCATTACCGGATTAGCCTCTGGTGTGCAGATTTAAAATAACCAAGGAATTGCAGGAAAATATGAAAAGAGCTTGTTTACTTAGACCAAAATAAACTCAAGCAAGGGTAGATCAGCACAAGGAGTGGTAAAAACATTAGAACAATCTAGACGAGAACAGGCCATTCAGCCCAACAAAGCATGCAAGTTCTATCCACTGAATTCTCCCAAATAACATTGAGTTAAGTTTTAAAAATGTATAAAATAATACTCTCTGCTTGGTAGTTTATTACATATATCTAGGGTTCTCTGTGTAAAGAAACACTTTGTAATGTTTGTTAGAAATTTATCCTTAACAAGTTTCAAACTGTGTCCCCGTGTTCTTAATGGACTTGTTTTAAAGTAACAGTCTTGATCCACTGGACTAATTTCCTTTATGTCTCCAGTTAATCTTCTTTTGCTTAAACTGAAACTGGTTTCGCTCTTTAAATCTTTCCTCGTAATTCATCCACTGTAGCCCTGGAATCAGCCTATTTGCTCTTCTCTGGACTTTCTCTATCACTGCCATGTCCTTTCCGTAGCCTGGAGACCAAAACTGCACACAGTACTCCAGCTGAGGCATCACCAGTGTGTTATAAAGCTTGAGCAGAACCTCCTGTGACTTGTATTCCACACATCAAGGTGCTATATAACCTGACATTCTCTTAGCCTTCTTAATTGCTTCTGAACACTGTCTGGTAGATGATAGTGCCTAGTCCACTACGACTCTTAAATCCTTCTCATAAGGTGCACTTTCAATTTTCAGACCTCACATTGTGTATTCAAAACTAAGCTATCCTGACATAACATAAAATATAACAACAATACACAAAAATAATAAAGGTCTATAGCCTTCTCTGGGCCTACCAATACACCACAGTGTCAGTCTCTAGCCCCTTGAGGTAGATTACCCATTTGTCCAGTAATATTCTCAGACTAGTACAGATTCCCTTTCCTCCTTCTACAATTGTTTTTTTTTCAACTTTTCTGATTGCTTCTTGTACTTGTGGGTCAGACCTAGAACCATAAACCTCCAGGGGGAACCTTCCAATGTTTTTCTCTGCAGCTCCAGGAATCTCTGAAAGATGTTTTGCCCATTCGTCATTAAATTGTCAGCCAAGTATGCAGGGACCTGAGCAACACTGTGATGCCCCTGTGGTACCATTGCAGCTCAGACTATAGACATCTGTAGCCGAACCAGGGTGACAGAATGTAGAGACACCAACACAATAATTTCATTAAAAATGAACAAACTGTTTATTTCACATTTTCCAAATCACAGCCTTGTGCCAAGCAATGACATTTTAATAAAATCAGTTCTTGTTCACTTATACAATCAAACACAAGGAGCAATTAAAAGAAATAATTAAAGATGATCAAAAAGAGTATCTTCTTTTACCCTTTATTCCCATGCTCTATGAACACAAATAAGACAATGACGATTAGCGCTGCACAATGATTCTCTCGACTGTTAAGAAGCAAAAGCAGATTTCACACTAGCTATATTTGAATTAAATATTGCTCTATAAAAATTTCAGTTCTATTCTATTATATTCAATTTCAATTTTTTTATTAGCATTTTTTACTGTTCGGTTTCTGGTTATTTTAGAAAATTTTCATAGTATTATATTTAAAAACTAATACACAAAATACAATAAAATGTTTTTTATTTCTGCTGTAGTGGTCCCCAAAATAATTCTCCTATTTTCACCAGTCTCCAAGTTTAAAAAGGTTAAGGTAAACCACTGGTCTAAACAACTGGGATGGCCGAAAAAGACAAGGACAATGAAGTCTGCTCATAGTGGATCCTCATTCCACCTGTCACTTATGAAGGTTGTGTGGAGGCCATCTGTACTTCCTTTCCTTTATATTAACAGACTGAACACTAAGGCTCTGGTCACTCTTTTTGGTTAATCACAATGATAATAACATCCATCCATCCATTTTCTAACCTGCTGAATCCGAATACAGGGTCACGGGGGTCTGCTGGGGCCAATCCCAGCCAACACAGGGCACAAGGCAGGAACCAATCCTGGGCAGGGTGCCAACCCACCGCAGGACACACACACAAACACATCCACACACCAAGCACACACTAGGGCCAATTGAGAATCGCCAATCCTCCTAACCTGAATGTCTTTGGATTGTGGCAGGAAACCGGAGCGCCCGGAGGAAACCCACGCAGACACGGGGAGAACATGCAAACTCCACGCAGGGAGGACCCTGATAATAACATTTACATGGCAAAATGTTTCTTGAAATTTTTAATTTACCATCAGTGATTTCTGTTTTTACAGATGTTTCTGGCTAATAATTAAACAATGGCAAGATCTAATCTTTAATTCTTAATAGGATAATATTAGAACCATTGGTTACACATTAACTAGCTGATTTACCTGGTGGGAATATAAACAAATTAAACTGCTAAGCAAAAGGATTTTTTTATTTGGAGATGCTCTGAGCACCTTGTGAAGAGGATGATGTCCTGTGAATAAAGAGGAAGCAAAAATGACAAGACAGAAGAATCAGTTAAAACAATAGTCTAAAATCAGGCACAGTTTAAAATAGTGACGGAAAGAACTGATTATTAAAGCCAGAAACTCTAAACTAAAACCTAAGTGTCACTGCAAAAAAATGTCCTAACTTAGTCTAACTGCCACTAACTAACACTGTTAACACCATTTGTTTTCAATGCAATCCCTTGTGCTTTGGTATTGGAAGCTGTGCCCCACAATCTTATACAAACTTGACTGGATGACATAAAACAAAAATCAACACATAATGGTGGTGTTGTGAGAATACTAATAAAATAATAAGCAGCCAGAAAAATCCATTTACAATTTTGAAAAAACTAAACAAACTGAATTTCAGGACATCAAAACCTAGTCTCATGGGACTGATGACATCACTGCACTGCTCTCATCACAGGTTAGTTCTTTATTACAAACTCCTCTTTTTAAAATAAATGTCCACAGCTACTCACTGAGCCTACTAACGTAATAGTTCAGGGACAAATCACTCTCACTCATGATCATACAATGTCACACCTATCACCCTCTGCATGTTAATAAATGAACTTTGTAGTTTATCCCTATACCACTTGTGTAACAAATTAATGCCTTACATTTAGGTCATGTTTTTTGGATTATCTCCTCAATGTTTGAAGTCAGCTTGCTTTCATCTCTACCATAATATTAATTAGGTATGAACAAGACGTGCTTTGCATTTTTCCCAGTCTTGACAGTGACATGGATATTGACATACTTAGAAAACCAGCCAAAAATAATGTTACAATAAGCAATTATTTATGGCAACCTAGTTCTAAATATAGTATTAATTTGTAAATTTTTCATTTTTAGTTGTAATTTAAAAGGAAATCCCTTAAATTATGACTCATCTCTTGGAAAAAGTTCATTGCGTTTCTGATCTTCAAGATTTGTTCTGGCAAATCCTAACCATTTAATGGGTTCTCCATCTGGAAGTAGAGAGGCATATAAGTTGCACTCAATAATGAATAGGCCCATCAGGAAACAGAAATTAGTTTCTCCATAGACCAATGCATGAAGAAGACATCATGGCAGACTGCCAGCAGTTCTTTTCCATATTGTTGAGTAAGAGTGGGTTCCCAAATGTAATAGATGGAGCCTTATTACATTTTACCAAGGGCAAAGTAGCATGAGAGCTATCAAGAAAGTTTGGTCTTTTTGTTACAAATACAGAAATACACAGACACCTGTGACTGCTAGTTGAAGCTTTGAACTTCAGAGGGCGTTACTGACCCCTGAAATGATTCTAGGAGTTGCCCCAGAAGTAACCCCCAGGGTTAGTTTTAACACTAGAATTACCGGAGCCTACGAAAAAACTCAAAAATCCATCCCACCTTAAATCGCTTCTTAAATCTGTTCGTACCTCTCCGCCAGCATCTTTTGTCCTCTAAATGTTCCGATAAAGACAAGCTACAAGCAGCCTTCTATTCCATCCCCCCAACGACTTAGAACGTGCACGAACTTCTCCCAGCTCATGCCTTGATTGATTATCTGGGAGTGAAGTGGAGTTTTAGAGTGGAAATAATAGATCATTATTTGGAACACACGCATTTCATGTGTGTTCCATTTCTACAGTAATCTGTGTAAACACAATTTTAAAACAGAAACGTTTTTCATATTCTAGTAGTAATAGAATAATAGACAAAATGTAGGCATAAACTATATAATGTAGGAAGCCTGAAGTCCAAATATCAAAGAAACACTTTCACAAAAAAAAAAAACCCAAAGCTAACCTTTACAAGTATCATAAATTACACCGGCTGTTACAGACTGAAATCAAATGTATGTTTTTGTTCTAAAATAGTAAGAATAAGAGCAGTTCACTTCTCAAAACAGAGTTGTGCGGGATCAAACTCGTGACCTTTTGATTACCAGTCAGGAGTTGATACCACTACGCCACCGAGGCAGTTTTAGTAAATGCGTGTCAATGTGGCATGCTTTTTTTTCTGCAGTTATATTTTTGAATAAATCGCACTTGTTTCGTTATATTTGCACCTTTTGTGAAAGTGTTTCTTTGATATTTGGACTTCAGGCTTCAAAAGATGCTGGCGGAGAGGTGTGAACGGATTTGAGAAGCGATTTAAGGTGGGAAAGATCTACAAGTTTTTTCGTAGGCTCTGGTAATTCTAGTGTTAAAGACAGTTTCCTGACAGTGGACCAGTGCTCAGCTAGTCAACAGCTTAGCCAGCAGACAGTAAAGGGAGTCAATTGTGGAATCAGAAGGGGAGAAAATTGGATGTAAGATTAAGAATTGTAAATCTCTGAGGCACTTTGGTTTTGCACTGTATACAAGCCAGAATGCCAGAGACTCGTCCAAGTAAGGTCAAGTTTAAGTTACACAGAGAGATTCCTACGCTCTCCCACAGACTAGCGACAGTCACATAAGTCTAACAGGTGACAAAAAATATAAAACCAAAAACATTAAATTAAATTATCTAATTAACATTAGATAAGATATATAACAAAACAGTTACAAAGTTATGCGTATGATTATTGAATTTAAGAGAGAATTTAGAGAACCTGTATGACCTGAAGATAAAATCTGTGCCTGAACCAAGTGATATATATGATAATTCTGTAAAATTTGCTAGAATGGTTAAATATGGTGGCTGACAATTGCAAAGTGACTCTGCATATATAACAAATCACACAGCTGTCAACGGAGTGGGGAAGTGGGTCGCAATGGTTTAAAGGCAGAGACATGGTAAAGTTATAAGAAGAGGAGGGTGTATCTAAAAGTAAAAGTGAGTATTGACTTTTAACAAAAATAAGGGGGAGATTTTTTAATAATCTGTACTGAGCTGCACTTATAAGAGAGCATTGCATTACTTAGAAAATGTTGGCCAGAAATAAAAATTTGTGCCAAAAATGACGTTATGACTCCCAGCAGAACTGCAAACGATGCTTGTCATGCTTAAGAACAGAGCTTGGCAGAATTCTTGAGTGCAAGAGGGTTCGGTAATCAAAGCTATTAAACTAACATTTTAATTGCAATATTTAGAAAACATATATTTGTAGTGAATTACATTTTTAGTATTGCAACGTTAACCAAAAAATTTGCCATTTCATTTAATTAATAAACTTTCTCATTTGCACAAGAGTGCACTTATTTCTACTGTGATTTTGCCATACGTCTAACCAATAAAACAGTTAAAATGTTTTATTAAAAAATAATCTGTTAAGGAATGAGGTGGTAACTAATTTTTCTTTTAGTTAGTCGTATCATAAAATCTGTCTCCAAACACACTGCTGCTATGGTAAAAAAAAAAAAACAAAACAAGAAAAACATGTTCCTTATGTAATTATAATTATGTTTCAGCACTTTTGGACAGCAAAGGGAAATGTTTATTTAATGATAGGAGCCAAATCTCTTCCAGATAGTTTTGTCGTATCATCCAGTTTACATTAAGTCTGTAGTAGCATGACTGAAAATAAGGTTAATATTGTTTAAATGATCGTCCTCCTAATTTTTCATGCCTACTTACCACTGCAAATCTGAAAAGTCATTATGTTATACTGAGTAATTGTGTTTTAAACTGTGCATTGCATCATACTGGTTCATTTTACACATTTGCTAAAAGATAGTGTTATTTCCACTGATCTAGTATTTAGTATTAAAGTTACAATTAAAATATTTCCCAGTAATATTCTGAATGTTTAAAGGCTTAAAAAATATTTCCTGTTTTTATTGATACATTTAATATTTTATAGTTATGTACTGTGTAGCTGCCGGAGCGTAAGGCAAACTCAGGCACGGGTAAAATGCGTGTCTAAAGAAATCTCACAGTCCAAAAGTTCATTTTAAAAATATTAAGTGAAAGTTAAAAGCAGATAATCCACTCAAGAATAAAATAAAAAATAGTTACACACATAAAGAATAAAAGTTGAAAAAAGGGAAAAATGTCTCTTGTCTAAACTTAGCTTTTCTTGAGGATCTTTAGTTATTTCTATACATAAAAGTTCTTCTTCTGTACGCTATAAGCTCATGGCTTCGTGCTTAGATAAGCACGTTATCTTTACGTGTTACTTCACACATTCAAAGAGCCCGTAGGCTATCAAACACTGTCACGTGCACGATCTCGAGCACGGTTTAAAACCATATGCCTCTATACCTTACACATGGCAAGGCTGTCACTAACTGAAGAATAATATTTACTCAAAGCTGTTAGAAATGGCAAGAATATACCAATACAATTCTACTTATGAGGGTTATAGGAACCTCCTATAGATTATGCATTGTCATCTAGTAAAATATTCATGAATCTTATAGAACTAGGAAAATGGTTCTTACATACTGTATCATATCTTTATTTGGAGTTGTTCCTGAACAATTCAAACACTATCTGTTATCCAATGCAAACAAAAAACAAAATGTTGAAAAACATTGTCTCTTTACAGAATCTATTGGGATAAACTGATGCAGTAAACATGTTGTTATTTACACTATTTAGTCAGTATTCTTATTTTTATATTTTAAAAAACACCCGATAAAGAAGTGACTTAGAGGCAGCATAAAAACATTGATTGGGTTGAGGTTTTGTTAGTGGAACTGACTGCTAAAACTAAAAGACTGAGGCTTAAGATTTGGCTAGTCTGTGGTGCAACAAGAAATAATCCAAAAGTACTTGTGCATACTTTTGAAAAGGGTTTCAGTATTTAAAGGTTCTTCCAATTGGACTTAGAACAGATTGTGGAAGTGAAAAATACTAAGTGTGCACACTAAGAAAACACAATAACTATTATTTTGGAGCTAGAAGTACAGTTGTTCTGCAACAAACCAGAATATAGCAAACTGGGTGACAATATTTAAAAAATTAAGTGGGTGTACTTAATCTGTCATTACAATCATTTCATTTTATGAACCCCACCCTACTTATTTGCAAAATTTTATCAAATTTTTTTTTCGGTCATTTACTCGTTGTTGATGGTTTTCTATTTTTATTCATGTTCAACTATTATATACAGATATTGTTTTTTATTTACATAGTTTCTCTCATTATCTCTGTAAATTGTTTACTTGTAAGAGTTTATTTTAATGTATGGCACAGGTTTAAATTGATCTGTGTAGCAATCTTTATAAATTTAGCTTGTTTAATGGAAGTCTTGTACAGCATCTACTGCGGTATTGTTTCAAGCTTTTGCTGCAGTCTGACTTAGATGATTCATCAAATCAGACCATTTTGAGTATCATGATGCCTAGAGAGTATCCCAAATGATCTGTACAATATGCCACATAAGTATTAAAAATGTAACATTATAATTATTTATGTTATTCTATTTCTCCAGTTCTGTTTTCCAGTAGCCAAATCCAACATCAGGAACAATAACGATTCTTACTGCATAAACATTACAGCATGAAAACAATTTAAAATGAAAGCCTGCTTCACATTTAGAAAACTGGAAGTGTTAACCTTTTCTGTAGGCCAGTAAAGCAAGTGCTGAATGCATTCTGTTTATATCTAAAGTTTTTTTTTGTTTTTTCCCCAACTGCCATGCATTTGCATACAGAACGTTCTGTGGTCATGGAACTGAGAGTGGTAAACGTCTGTTAAGTAGCACATTTTCACTTTTGTATACAATGCCGTTTGATAAATAATTTTATCACTGACATTAATTACTGTTGTAATTGCATAGATCAAATAGATCAAAAACTGCTGTAATACAATTACAGGTAACTTTTTTGTATAGCACTCTTCACTGAATGTAGGCACAGAGCACTGTGAACAATTCTCAGCCAAAATACAAGTATAGATTATACTAATTGCTAAATACAGTACTGGCACTGGTATAAATACATATTTTGTTAAAGCACACAAAGAAAAAGAATGAAACTGATTAAACAAAACCAACAATATCTGTCCATTAGTTAATTGATGAACCATGGCCAGTTGACAACAGAGGATTGAAACTGTAAATGAGAAAGTCAAAATCCAACTACAGGCCCGGAGACCTCAGCCATCTGGCCACCTACCCCCTCCTGGGTTTTCTACAGTGGAGTCTGTGCCAGCCATCTAATCTGATGAGAGAATCTTTCCATGCAGTCACTCCAGTGCTCCTTTATCCTGGATGGCTTTTTCATACACAGGAGAGCAGCCTGGCTTTACAGCAATGGAACCAAGTGAGAAGAGAATCAGAACACAGGAGGGTTATTAACAGATTAAAAATATTGTCATATTTCTATATTTTTTATATAAATGACTAACAAATAAAAATGGTGTAATCAGCAGCTCTAGTATAGGGTATGCTAGACTAAAGTCGTAAAACTTTATAGCCTGGATTTAAAATCGGAGACCAAAGACGGAACCTCTTATAGTCTATACATTCTTATGCTTTTACCCAGTGGTCGTTAAACCTTGACCTAATAAACTGCTGAATTATTTTAAATTAAAGTTTATGTAAAATATGTAGACAGTAAGTACGTATCAATCATATACTGTACATTCCAAAAGCCACCAAGCAGTAACATATATAAATCCGCAGGTTCTCCTTAACTAAGTGTACCAGAAAGTAACAAGATGTTGCATGCTGATTAATCCATGCAAGTAAAAATTTCACTGTACTCTCTTCACATAGAAATAATACCCCTGCACAACTGTAAAGTATGTAATATAAAATGGACTGAAGCCAATTAAATAACATTTTCATCCATATTTTATCAATATAGTAGTATTAATTTGATCTGGGACGTAATCATTGACTTGTTACACATGGCAAGATTTTTGACTACCTATTGTTACCCAATAAATAATGGTGAATGTTATTTTTCTTAAAAGATTCAGATTCTTGACTCACATTATGACTTGAGTGTGGACCTTACAAAAATTCAGCACTTATCTACATTGCATGGGAATGTTGATCATTATGAAGATGCAAATCTGGAAAAGCCATTCAATATTCGATCAGAAGAGAATTACTTGGGTGCACCTCAAAATATCAAGCAAACACTTAACAAATACTGTATTGACCTAATATAATTAGATTTTTTCATTACTTATGTTACATTTCTTTTTTAGATGATTAGGTATTATAGTTCAATTTGTTATTTTCTGTGGCAATAGCCCTCAAAAGAAGAAAGCCACGCATGTTCTTTTGCTCACCGCTTAAAAAAAACTAAACTAAAATTAATAATGTATACATTCCTTTTCATTTTAATAAATTTGAACACTTCTCCTCAAGCCTCAGTATTTTATTTATAATGGTGTAAGTTTGACTTTTACCATTAAGGTTTTCAAATTATTTCTTTTTACAATACTATATGCATAATGAGTCTGGCTTCTACAGTTGTTTGCATGGTGAGATCACATCAGAGAGAAAAGAATACTATTGAATGTAGAGAAAATTAAGAGTCAAAGCCCCTCAAATGAATTCTGTTTCTAAAAAGAGACAAATAGATTTATCTTTAATCAGAGTTACAACAATTAATAGCACACATATTCAACAAAGCAGTGCAGTGCAAATAATGTCATGGCCACTGATGTAACATTTTTCAGCTTCTCAAGAGTAATTGAACATTTTCCCTTTTATGACACATACTTGACAAATAACCCATGGATCCTTTTTTATCCATCCTTCTTCATGCAGAATTTAAATCACTGGAATTAATGTGTTCCAAGTTTTTTATGTATTTGTGAGTACTTTAGGAATTAAATTTGAACATGTGGCAGCAATCAGAAAAAAATGATCCATCTTTAAGAATCATAATAATAATTAATTTTATTTATATAGCACCTTTCCCATGCTCAAGCCAGAGCACCTTTCCCATGCTGTGGGCAGAGGTAAAAAAAAGACAGCAGGTGGAATACAGGAAACTCTTGTACAGAACTGCAGAATATCACCAGGAGAAACCTGTCCTGTACATATGCTCTCTGAAAACAAATATATTAATGCACAAATGTTGGAAAGAGAATTAAAAAAAATTCATGATTAAATTTTAAACATAAATCCATTCAGTGATGACAAAATAACTGTTAAGGTCAAAGCAGTAATAATTAATATGCTGTGGCAGACGGGCCCAGCTGGGACGCCTATTCTGTACATGGACCAGGGGAACAGGCATGGGCTAAACAGTACCTCCCCTAAGATGCTAGATGGCAGCCCCAATAGGTGGCAGTGGTGCCTCGGATTCCCGCAGTGCTCCATGGGAGATGGAGTTCTGTACGACCCTGTTGGGATCCATGGGTTGCCACCAGGGGGTGCTACAGTGGTTCCTGAGCTCATGTGGGCGGTTCTTTTGCCACACCTGGAAGTGCAGCTGGAAATGAGTCATGAAACACCTGGAGTACTTCTGGGTGGGCTATAAAAGGAGCCAGCAGCCACCACTCCGGGAGGTAGAGTCAGGAGTAGGGAGACAAAGCTCGCCGGAGTGGAATGGTGGAGAAAAAGAGAGAGAGAGAGAGAGAGAGAAGAACAACAAGAGTGTGTTACTGTGGAACAGGCACAGTATACAATGTACACTTCAGTATTATTTCAAAATTAATGTCACGAGTGAAACAAAGCCAACTTAACATTTATGCAATTTGTAAAAGACTCATAAACAGTAAAAAAAAAATTGAAAATGTTCATTGCAATGCTTTACATGTCTAGCCTTCAGCATCTGTTACATAGTCAGCACAGTATCCAATAACTTTTCTTTCCATGGCATGTTTATTGCTATCTGCAACATTACATTTTACACCAAATGATTCCTGGTCTCTCTCTAAGTGGTCTACAACTACTTCAAAAACACTGAGAATGTGTAGGCCTTCTTGAAATTTAATGTAAAACAGGTTAAAATATATAATGGAAATATTACATACACATTATATATTTAAACCAATGTCATTTGAAATATGAAGTTGCGGACTGCATATGGAAGCAACTATAATGATTTTTAATATGTCCTCAATTGTATGTTTATATAATTAATTCAATTTTCAAATCGAAATTGACAGTACTGTCCGTAATAAACCTGTCTTACTGTGCAAGCTGAACAATGTTGAGGAAAATGCAATAAAAAAACACCTAGTAAGCAAGTCAGCAAATATTAAAACTGTTAAGCCAATGTAATAAATAAAGAAAAATAGGTGATGCTAAAATGTCATATTTTGTGACAGCTTGGTATAGATTGTGAAGCTACTTGCCTTTATTTTGTTCTTGGTTTCTGCGGGTTTGGAAAAGAAAGACTTGTATGTGTGAAAGTTAAAATAAACAGGATTAGAAAATATGTTTAGTACATGGGCATAGTATATGTCAAAAATATTTTATAAATTGTGTTACACATGCAAGCCACAGAAGTAGCTACCTGGCTCTAAAATGGAACATACAGTGAAGGAAAATACATCGTGATATCAACCATAACTAAGACTCTCTTTTTCCTTTCAGACCAGGGGACGAATTACCATATAAAAAATGATGGCACTTCTGGCCCCAACCCTTCCACCCTGAGTCCAGTATAGGAGGAGATGTGTCCAGAAGCTTGTCGTCACTCCTGACCCTGCTCTTTACAAGGATCCTGCCTTCAAGGAATTACTCAAGAAAGCTGTAATGGACTCTTTAATTGAGTGCCAGTGTGGGGCCAAATTTGATTCAAGTTTAAATGGGAGGTTGACAAAGACCCCCAAATAGCCGATATTGTCCCTTGATTGTCTCCTGCAATTGTTACTGATCTTTGATATTACATAAAGAGAACACAATTAGCACATTTATAATTTCTGAGTACATAATACGAGATATAAATTAAATTTTAATCAAGATGTGAATTTTCTGGATATTTTTGCCATTATATTCCCTTGGCCTTTAAACATATCAAGAAATAAATGCATTCACTAAAATGTACAATGCTACAAATTACAGTAATGTACTGTGTGATAGGAAATTTATTACATTTGATTGTGGAGTGATGGCTCTGAGGCTAGGGATATGCGCCGGCAATCAGAAGGTTGCTGGTTTGAATGTAGTAAATGCCAGCTAAAAAGTGACTCTACTCCGTTTGGCCCTTGAGCAAGGCCCTTAACATGCAATGACTTCGTCCTGGGCATCTGGGGGATGGTGGCAGGATTGAAACTCCAGCAACTGTATAAAAAGATGTCACCTATTGTACAGCTGCACTCGGGTCCCAATCCAGTTGGTTCACTGTGTGGTGGGTGCAGCAACACGCTGTATCAGTGCTTGCTCCCAACCTCATTTTAATATGATACCTTAGTTAGTCTTGCAAAATTGGTTCTTCATCTGATATTTAACTACCCTCAGACAACAAGCAAGATGAAGTATGAGTAACTGAATGTTGATAAGCACCTGAATATTTTCAGAAGACTGAAACTGTAATTGAAATGAATTGTAATAATTATTACAATCCCTTGAATATTCAATAAATAAAGACAGTAATAAAGATGCTCATTTAAATTGTAACTAGCCACGTAACCTGACAAGGAGAGGTGACAGAATATATTTAAATGTATTTGATATCACCAGTTCTACGTTTACCTTCAGCACCTTCCCTTGTATCTGTTTGTATCTTAACCTTTCTTGACTGACGCTCTGTCTGTTGATTGTGTTCCCATAAATCCTGCCTCGCAGACTCTGTCATTATTTTCAACACACTAGGCTTGCCTCCTGTTTGCTTTGTATACTTTGTTTTTTGAAGGCGACTTTCAGCATGCCTCCTATGCCTTTACTCCTCCTCGTGTGTTTCACACTCTTTTGCATCACCAAAGCTTAGAAGAAAACCACAAATACCGTCATCCCAAACTTTGCCTCTGCTGATGTTAAACTGATTAGTATGTGTGGAGTTTACTTGTTGCTTCATTCTCATTCAAATATTTGAATTAGTAATATTGTTTTTTTGTACCTCTATAACAAAAATGTGACAAATAAGGACAATTAAAAGCATTACCATATCTAACCATTTTGTGTCACTGATCTCATCTAATAATTCAGTACTCTTTGGAAATATTTGCTTGCTCCTCAACTTTTGTGTAATCCCTTTAATAAACAAGTATTTCACCTAAGAATCAATGCTTAGGATATTCCATCTGGCACAAAATATATTAAAATAAACAGCTTTTAAAAACACATTGTAGTATTTAATTTGAAAACAACATGTGGTTATTGCAGCTAAGTTGGAAAACCTGATACCTGTAAAAAATTGATTTTTTAAATATTTTCAGCCACTCTAGGTACCTTGACAGTCAGATAAAACTGATAAACTAAAAATAAAATTAAGGCACATTAAACTTTAGAAATCTGATATTTTTAAACACAATTTGCATTATGAAGAAAGCAAGCTTTATATTGCTCAGACTTCAAAATAAACATATTGGTATTTCTTGTCACATCTCTTCACATGACAAGTACTTACCTCGCTTTCTGCAATTTACGTTTTATTAAGGTTTTTCAGAATATTTGCTGCAAAAGCTGTAAAATCATTAACCGCGTGGTAAAGATACAATGTAGCTTAATCTTTTTACATTAAATTATGCCCTGTGCCTAACAATTTCTATGTTAGCATTCAAATATATATTCTAGGATGATTTATTTTATAACAAATTACCAGCATGATGCAGATGAAAAACCTTCAAACTAACTGCTAGCCTCACATGAGAATATCACTTACATGATGATAGTACTACACAGCTCTTGGAAAGAGAAAGCCTAACTTAGAATTTATTATGTATTCAGTACTAAACAACTACATGATGAGCAAAAGAAAGAAAGAAACAAAAAGCAGAGTGTCTTCCATCAATTCTTTAACTGGATTAGGTGTTTGCTTTTTTAAAAATGTAAAAATGTCTCATCTGAAATGATCACTGCCATTTGACATTTTCAAAACAAATGAAATGTGACACAAATAAATTAAACAGAAAAGGTATTATCTTGTATAACACAAGTGAAAGACAATAAACAGAAAAAATGAAACACAACAAAATGTGTAATAAAATTAACTGAAATTAGATAGCAAATGAGTGATGGCCCAGTGCTGGCCAATGCTTACAACTTTTATTTGACCCATATGCCGCTGCGGACTGACAGTGATGTGAGATGTGATCTTCTCGGAAGACATCCGCACAAGAGACACTTTAACGTCACGTGAGACAAGGCAGTGAGACCACATTCAAAGTAGTTTTTGGAATGCCTTTGACAGACAAACATCATGTGCTCCCAGCTGTTAAAACAATGACAAGCGACAAGCAGAACATGCAGCTTGCCAGCAGCAGCAGCAGGCAGCCTACAGATGATCCGACTGCTTTTCCTTAGCGTGCGGGGGCCCTTCACAACACGAGCAGTGTCATACGTCCTGCGAGAAAGATTTAACCATGCCCGGGGCCAGAAATAAAGGACAAGTATTGTTTTTACAAAAGGTTTAAAGTAAAAGTGAAATTAATGCGCCTCGCAGTTAGGAAACCTGGGTTCGCTTCCTGGGTCCTTCCTGCGTGGAGTTTGCATGTTCTCCCCGTGTCTGCATGGGTTTCCTCCGGGTGCTCTGGTTTCCTCCCACAGTCCAAAGACATGCAGGTTAGGTGCATTGCCGATTCTAAATTGTTCCTAGTGTGCTTAGTGTTTGTGTGTGTCCTGTGGTGAGTTGGCACCGTGCCCAGGATTGGTTCCTGCCTTGTGCCCTGTGTTGGCTGGGATTGGCTCCAGCAGACCCCCGTGACCCTGTGTTCGGATTCAGCGGGTTGGAAAATGGATGGATGGATGAAAATAATGCATATGTAACAATTCCCATGAAAATAACAATTTGTTTAAATTGTATATTCAGTAAACCAAACCCGGGGGTGGGTGAGCAAAGCAAGCAGGGGGCAAAGCCTAGTCTTCTTTAAATAAATAATCCATTAAAACGGGTTAATTAGTGGAGGTTAAAATCTATTAGTAAAAAAACAAGTCCTTTAAAAACAACGCAAACGAGGTTAAAACAATGGCTGGAAGCGGTCTCTTAAAATCCAAAGCAAGATGCCTTCTTCTTTTTACCTGCCGGCTCCGCTGCTTCTCCCATCTCCATTAACCTCCCGTTCTTTCCTGTTCTCCCCGTAGCCACCTCGCGCTTCTATTTATCATGGGGATGTGGATCAGATGTTAGCAGTTCCCGGGAACAATTACGGATGCAGACGACTCCGTATCTGCGCACTTAAGCTAGGATCGCCCGCATCACGAATTCCCCGGGAATGATCGGCCACGCATACCACTATGGTATGGGTCCAGTCCCGAGGTGGCAGGTTAAGAGGGATTGTAATGTATAATAAGGACAAGAGATGACAGTGTGTGAACTCAAAAAACAAATAACATGCAAAGTGTATCCCACAAATGCAATGTAGCTTAATCTTTCTACGTTAAATTATGTCATGTTCCTAACAATATACTGTATATATTAGAATTTCAAAGTAAATTTAAAGATGGCATTAAAACAAAACTATGACTTAACTTTTTAAAGGTCCCTAAAAATTCTAAATAAAATACTTCCCTAAACAAAGTTTGTCAGGTGCTGTTTTTGAAATTTTGTACTGAACTCCAGTTTTTCAGGTTATATCAAAAACGTTTATTACCCAAAACTAAGTGTCTTACAGAAACAAACATCATATAAAAAAAAATCAGAAAAACAAATTAACTCTTTGAGGGCTAAATATTTTTTCCAAAAATCAGTTTCTGAAAAGCAACGGTTTCACACAGAAATCAAGATAAGACGTCTGTTGCTGTGTGCTGTGGCTGCCAGTTTGCGAAGAATGTACAGCAGGTTTGCTGCCAGTCTGTCTTTGTGTGACTGGGACAGCAGTGGTCATGATGGCAGTGCATTGCAATATGGTTTCTACCTCGTATCATTGTTAAGTGGCAGTTCTACCTGGTGAAAATGATCAGTGCCACGATTAGCTGGGGACCAATCAGCTGAAGCTGGAACCTCACATTCGTTTTCGATCACTTGCATCAAAATCAGAGTCCGACAAGTCATAGTCCAGTTCAGAGATAATAGGCAAAATGTCGCCTGCGGAGCATTTCGCTTTACGCATTCGGTTTAATCTCTCGCCTAATGTCTGTACCATTTTTGCTGTTGTTTGCGCCTTGCTACTCACAAAAGTGCAGGACCTCTCGTCAGACCAATGAATCTAACGTTCCCGCAGACAACGAGAGTCCATCTAAAACATAACAGTTGGTTTTGTCACAGTTTACAGTTGATTGCCATTCTTCTTTTTGACAAAAGTCGACATCAGCCCTGAAAGAGTTAAAGAACAATTTTTATCTTGGGTTAAATATCTACTATTCAGTTCAAGAGACGCATTCACGGCACTGCCTTAATTGGTGCCCTTGTGTCGTGTTTAAACACAATTTTTTGAGTAGTTATAATGTTTTGTGGTTTATTTATTGATTAAATATAGGTATGTATATATGTTCTTTCAAGCATGTTATACTTGGTATGTTCTAAATATTTGGACTTTATTTTATTAACTTATTGCAATAGTAACCATTAAATCTGTGATGCATAACATAAGGATAATCATTTTTTAAATTATTTAAAGTGAGTAGGTGACAGATGATACAATTGCAAACGCTTATTCAAAAACAGGCCAAACAGTTCAATGCTGACAGTAAGACACACTGTAGCCAAACTACAATATCATATTAAAATGACAGGCATATGTTCAGAACACTGGTATTTAGATAGATCCAACTAGATTGTAGTTCAGAAATGCTAAATTTGCTATTGTAGCTATCGTTATAAATTTATCAGTGTAGCATTTGTTATCACAGAACTGTCTTCTATTGTGTAGGTTGAAAGCTATTTTTAAAAAATACTTTATTTGCCATGAACTGCAAAATTCTTCTTTTCGCATACATAGTCCCTAGATCCAATGGCGTAGGATTTAATCTGTTGGCTAAAGGATTTAAACCTGAAACTTTAGTTTGCCTCAAAAGTGAAGCTCTTTAAATCAGAAAGCACAGGGCATCTTTTTGTGGCATGCTGGGATTTAAAAAAGTGGCTGGAATACCACATACCACAGACTGACGAATGGAACGATGTTCATTTCATCCTCTATTTCCAGTTGTATCTGTTTGCAAGATGTTACCACATAAATATAACAAAAGACATCAAGAATCACACCCTAAAAATTTCAGTAGGATGGCCTCTTTCATAGCATAAATGTTTGATCTGCTTGTCTTTTCAAGCTTAAACACCCTAAAAGACCTGTGAACTGTTAAGCACAAAAATAATGCCAGGTTATAAATATTAATTCCATCTGGTTATAACATTATTATTATTATAACATTATTAGCCTGCATGCAAATGTACTGTTTAACCCTTACTATTGATATAATCCTTTAGACTCTAAAGGATTAGTTTAAAGTGAAATCTTTCATTGCTGCTTTTTCATTGAAGCTTCTCCAGTTCATCTGTTTTGTAAGATCACTACTAAGAAGGCTTCCCATGATCCTCTAAACACTGTGCTTCACTGTGGTTCCACCTCTGAGAGACAAGTTGTATATCTATGCAATTAACAAAAGGCCTTTAATACAGGCACAGGATCTGATTTTTAATTTGCAAGACTATTCTATATAAATGTCATCAGATATCACGAGTTATGTACATGAAATAAATAAATAATGTTTTGAAAGAAGAGGTCATACAAAGGAATCCTGTAGATATATATCTTGTTGTAGCCTTCCGTCCAGCCCCTGTAGCTACTGAAGGTTAGAAACTGGAAGTGTAACTTGAGTAAAACTTTGAGCGTCTTCATGAGCACTAATTAACCAGGTTTACTAGGATGTTCAACTGCTCCATGATGACTTCCTGACTGGCCAGTGTATCTTGTATAACCGCTTACTACTTCTTCTTTCGGCTGCTCTCGTTAGGGTTTGCCATAGCAGATCATCTCCTTCCATCTCTTTCTGTCCTCTGCATCTTATTCTCCCATAACCTGCATATCCTCTCTCACCACATGCATAAATCTTTGCTTAGGCCTTCCTCTTTTCTTCTTCCCTGTATAACAGCTTACTGACTGGAGTCAAAATGTATGGGAGGATGCATGTGTAAATGGTGTATTTCAGATTTTATATTTGTACTGTGGCAGCTCAGGTTCAGCATTGCCATTACTGAGCATGCCTGGATGCTACTCTGTGTCAATCACTATTACCAAGGACTTGCCGGTGTATTTTCTTTCACGTTTCTGCTATACCTTTATTAAAATTAGCCATTCTTCTGTTTGGTGGGGTGCTGTCAGTTCCTCTATTGAATACCAAGAGCCAAAAAGTCTTGACAATAATGTCAGATGTAAGACAGGGCTGTCAGGTGCAAGATTCATGATCAAACAAAATCTATGTAAATGCTCCTATTAACAAGTCTGTCTTCTGGGTGGGGTGCAGTTTTTATTGCTGAATACTAGAAGAAAAACAAATGTCAGAACTTAATTTCATAAAGTGACAGAATCTGATTACTCCAGTAGAAGCTAGCAAGAGGTTCCCCACTTCCATTTGTAAGTTTGGATACTCTTCTATTGTTGGCAGTTCTAATGGATAGTATAAGTGTCAAGTGAAGTGTGACAAGCATGCACTGTATGGCTTTAAAATATGCACTAACATCCATCTTTCTTTGTGATTTCTCGACTGATTGATGATGGCCTATCACTCCTCTTTTCATCGAGTGCTACAGAGAGAGAAAGAGAAAGAAAATATTTCGAAGTATGTTTTAATAGTGGATGGCAATATGCAGTTTATTCCTTATACGCACATTTGCTGAAGCTGATACTTATTCCCTTGACTGGTATGTTTTCTGTTTTGGAGAAAGAATAGTGAAATATTAATGTTGGTACAATATTTCATATGCACACTCTTTCAGATGGTCACTTGTGCCTCTAGATGGTCTATTATTCATGTTAAATGCTAGAAGGGAAAAGGGAAAGAGATTGGGAGCAGTGTGAAAGAAACAAAATTGGACAGATTAGCTAACTACGTGCATATGACACAAGTAAGTTTTGTTTTTATTGTCTATGCTTATATCTTCTGGAGATTATGGAGTTGTTTTTCTGCTTTTGAGCGTTACAGGGAAAAAGAAGTGTCAATGAATGTCAACAGCTAGAGCCATGGAATGCCAGTAGGCATTCATCTGTATTTATAGTGCTAAAGTCTACAATGGAAAATAGAAATATGTAAACATCTCAAGCAAAGTGTAACATGCAAATAATTAAAGATCTATAAAATATACTCAATTTATGCTGAAAAACATTTTTAATTCCTCAGTGTTTTTCCAATGTTCGGCTGTGGACAACTAGGCAGTTTGTGTGGTGTTGGCTGTTTAGCATCACTCCCATCATTGTCTAATAGGTACTGATTCTTCTTCCAAAGTGGAAGTTACTAGAAATTAAATAGAAATTAAGTAAATGAAAAATAAGCAATTAAGAACCAGGGGCCTCATGTATAACGCCGTGCGTAGAACTCGCACTATAACATGGCGTAAGCACAAAAGCCAAAATGTGCTTACGCACAGAAAAATCCAGATGCAGGAATCTGTGCGTACTCCAACTTCCACGTTCTTCCGCTACATAAATCCCGATCAGCGTGAAAAGTAACGCTCGTGCACGCACTTTATGTAACGCCCCAACTCCTCCCAGAATTAAGCCTCTTTGAATATGCAAATAAATATAAATCGCCCTTAACTCAGCCTTCTGTGAAAAGACAATGGGAAAAGCACGGGGGAAAATATAAGAATTTCAGCGAATACCAAGTGGAGGCAAAGGAAAAACATACTATTTGTTCAAATAAACCGTGGTATAATCAACAAAAGGAAGTTGATTGAGTGACATAGCTTGTTGGAGAAACTTGAAAGCTCGCGTTCACAAAATCGTACAGTGCCGGAAATAAAAAAGAAGTCACATATTAAAGTCGCCGTGAAAAGGCGAGTTGTAGCCCACTGTCTGAGTGTCATATGAAAGCTTATTAGGGTACAGAGAAAAAAAGACACACAGTGGGGAAAAAGCACAAAATGTTAACTTCAATCTCGACAGTTCAACTTTAATCACGTAGTTTATTTTGTCATTAAAGTAGAACATTATAAACTTCATCTTAAAATCGTTTAATTAACCAGTTTCTCAAATCACATCGTAATTAAAGTAGCATGTTAAATTCTTTGTTTTGTATTTGATTTTCTATGTGCTCTATGTGTGTGAATCACTACGTGCTTCTTAAACTGGCTCTCTTCCTCCAACTGGACACAGAATCCATAACATTTGTGATATTACAGCTCTCTGAATAACTAAAATACCGAGATGTACATGTGATATCATTTTTATGATGATAGGAGTTAAAGCACGTTATTGAACATGAGTTTCACGGCGCAGTGATTGTGTGCAACCTTCGATGAAATAATTTATTGCAGCAGTACTCAGGGGCGGCTCTAGGCTTGTGGTGGCGCTGGGCAGAGGAAGAATCGGTGGCTCCTTTGCCCGCCAATGTCAGTAAGGTGGCTTATGCACGGTGGATGGCCACGTCCGTTGCAGACACTGCATAGCCGCCTCGTGCTCATGACACAAGCATTTAACTTTTGCCGAAATTTGTCGCTGCATTTTTAGCTGTGTTGTTATTTTCTCCTTCTGTTTTATATTCAGTGTGTATTGGCGTAGCCGCCACTGCTGTCCTTGCTTTTCTTTCCCCAAATACCCAATCACCACACAATCAGCTCTGTAATAGAAGTTAAGCCATCTGTAAGCTTAGAGCGCCGATTCTCAAACTCGAACTGAGATTTTTTAACAAAAGTTTCCCCATAACCATATGACTAAATTCAAAATCACATATACTCACTTCCCTTCTGTCAAAGACAAATATCACACATGCTGTCCAAAAAAGGCTTAAAAAAATAATTTAGGATCTCAGCCATCCTGCACATTCATTGTTTTTTCTCTCTCTCTCCTCTTCTGGCAAACAGTACAGGGCATTACCACTCATAAAACCTGATAAAAGTATTTATTCTGAAGTCAACAGGCTACTCAACAGCCACCCACATTGACCAGTGCATTATGGGAAGAGATGTTTCTGATTGACAATGACTACAACAGAATACGAAACACTGTTTCAGATAAGTATCTGCTTTTGCCAACCTGTCGGGTACAAGCAAGTAAGAGTTTCATTTTATTATGTTACACATGATAAGAGTAAATAGAAACATTAAATCTGCTGACAATATGTCTATACTTACATCTCTTTGGAGAAGAGTCTGAGTCCCTAAGATCTGTGTAAAGCTCGGCCTCTGGCAATTTGATTCTAGCTTCCTCTTATACATCTACCAGAAAAAAAAGTAAAAATAAAAACATACAGTATTTCAAACAGTCAACCATGTAAATCTATATAGTATACACTGAATATGTCAATGCAAGCCTTTGCTGAATATTATGCATGGTTTGTATGGAGTCCAGTTTTCACCCGGAGCTTCTTTTGCTTTAACTGCTTTCACAACATCTTCACATTTGTATGGTGGCTACATACAAATATTCTTTTTTCTTACAAACTCCTGTGGTACTATCTTACTTCATTGGCGTTTCCAAATAAAATAACTTGAAGGTTAAGGAGAAGACAAGAAAATCAGCAGACATCGCACATAATTGAAAGAGAGCAGAGAATATCCTTTTTAATGACACTTACTATATTAAAACAGAAAATGATTTGAAGTTGGAAATGTACAATTTAAATAGTTTATTTTTCAAATGTTCATTAGAAAATATGCAAAAATCAAATGGTGTGTATTAACTATAGTATGTTTCTCTTTTGTACACTAATATAAATCTTTGCCTTAGTGTGGCTAATGGTAAATTGTGAAGATTTTAGTGTTAGGACTTTTGGTTTTGCTTTGACTTATGGTTTTGTGTTTGGTTTGTTTATTTTGTCTTCTGACCATTGTCTGTGCCCTGACTGCTATACTGCTATCACACTCACATATTTTCCATCTCCTGGCCATTTCTAGAAATGCTCTTTATTCTCTTTGAGCACTTGTTCCTCTGCCAGCAGTTCATAACAAATGAGAGCACTCAGCCCGCCTTTATAACTGAAGCTAAGTGTTTCTTCTTCTACTCTGTTGTGTTCCTATGTGCCCTTAATGATCTCACTGTTGCATTTGCTCTCAGCAAATTATCTACTCTATTCTGTTTGCAACCTCTCTTATTAAAATCATCTGAGACATCACCACAGGTCTCCAACCCCTAGAAGAGTTCATTCACATAGGTTAATGGACTCCCTCCAGAAAAAAAAAAAAATAACTTCAGAAAATCACTGCAACTGTAAGGCACACTGTCCCTCCTTAATGTTTTCAGTTTGATTGTTACAATATTTTACAATTGCTACTTCAAGTGCTCATGGTTTGTCATAGCATTATTTACTACAGACTGAGATTAACATTGGAAGAGTGTGACTTAATCTTACCTGCCACTGATATTTAACTGTAATTTCATTATAACATTGCCCCTGATGCTGATTGGCTGGGAGGCATCACATGCAGGCAGGTGAGGAAAAACCTAAAGGTCCCTTACCTCGTAAGAAGATATATTCTTTTCATTCATAGAAAAAATACTTTTTTATTGCTATTAGTCTGTAATAGAAGTGAAATCCTGCAGCACTTCTTTACATTCCTTGCTTTGCAGATAGAGGTAGATAGATAGATGCTTTATTAATCCCAAGGGAAAATGTACCCCGCTAAATAAAAGGTATCGCCAATATACTAACAACTCAATTGTCCTTCCTTCACTCAGAGTATGGAACCAATGTAGGAAGCACTTTAAGTTAAAAATATTTTTTCTGTGGCACCTCTACATGATAACCATCTTTTTCCACCGTCTCGAACATACAATTTTTAACGTTTGGAAAACATACAGGATTAAATCATTTAGAGATTTGTATATAAATAATGTCTTTGAATCCTATGAACATTACATTGCAAATTTTATCTCCTGTCAGCAGAATTTTTCCACTATCTCCAAATTAGAAACTTTGCTAAACAAAATCTGCCGAGGCTCCTCACCTCCCACCTATTTCTATTCCAGATCGGTATTTATCAGTTCTGGGGACTCAGACAGCATTTCTATAATATATAAAAACATTTTAAAGTCCCTTACTTTTAAAGATCCCAGAGCATGGTGGGAAAAGGATCTCTTACTCAACATTTCAGAAACAGAGTGGAAGGCAGCCACACACAGAATTCACTCTAGCTCCACATGTACAAAACATTAAATTGTTCAACTGGACCTTTTATCGAACACATCTGTCTCATTTGAAATTATCCAAGATGTTTCCAGGGCAAGATCCAACATGTAAACGTTGCAATTGAGCTCCAGCCTCACTGGGCCATATGTTTTGGGCCTGTACCAAATTAACATCATTCTAGACCAATATCTTGAAATGCCTGTCAGACAGCCTTGGTGTCACAATCCTTTCTAATCCATTAACAGCTGTGTTTGGGGGGCTTCGGGATGGGCTTAAAGTGGAGAAGGACAAACTGTAATTGCGTTTATTTCACTCTTTGCACGTTGGTAGGATTCCCTTACAGAGAATCTTTATATGTTTTGCTCCTCCCCTGCTGAGTGTCACTCAGTGTGGTTATAGTTTGCCTACTGGAACAGAAAAAGTTCCCATCAAAAAGTCATAACAACACCTGCATTCTCGTACTTTACAGATGAGGTCAATAGAATAGGGAGGTGTGTGTGTGTGTGTGATTGGGGTGAAATATGTCTCATAGTTGCAAAGAAACAAATAGTATTTGACACTTCTGACCCCTTTAACTTCCACTTTGACTCAAACAGTATCTATGTATTATAAACATGCAGGGGTGGGGGTTGTAAATATGTGAAGTGAACCATTTTCATTTTATATGTTGATTACACTTATTAAGCCATTTAGAAGAAGTTTCATACTAAAAAAATACTTTTAACTACTTTTATTTTTAGATTTTTTAACTTTAAAATGGGTCAATTTCACTCGCAACATAACATGAGGGTTCAACTGCCAGTTAACAATGAGATTCAAATGCTGAAGGACCCGGCAGCTCTAAATTGATTTCATTTACACATTTGGTTTTTATCATGAAACATCTGCCTTAATAAAATACTTTTAAAGAAACTGAAGAGAAGGAGTAAAGGACTGAAAATGACTAATCTGCTCCTGATCTACAAAGTCATTTGAATGATATTCTCAGTAATGAAAAATCTACATAAGAATGATTTTACATGTCAGAATGAAAGCAATAACAAGCCATTAAATAAAATAAGTCCTGTTATGACCTTGAATTAGAAAATTGGATAGAAATAAAAACCTGCAGCTCCATGGCCCTCCTGAAGTGAACCTAAACTCCTTCTCTAGTGATTCCAGGAAGCAAACACTGCCTGTGTATCCTTCTACGGTACTTAAATATGTTAAAAGTTATTTAATATTATCTAAACATGATGTGAAGTCCTTACAGTTTCGATACTGCAGACATTATAATATTAATATTTTGCAAATTTTGCAATGTGAAAGCCTGGTTTATTCTAGCGGCTATAACCTAGCCAAAGTATTCACTCGGGTTTTATTTACTTACACTATAAGTAATTACTTTATAGAAATCAGGAATTTTACTGTATGTGTAAATGTGCTTTATAATAATAAGTTGAATTCAATTTGCTCAAAGGACTAGAAGTTTTTAGTTTTTCTACCCTTACGTTGTTCATTTTGCCTGCCCAAGGTAAAGTTAGCTCTGATGGAGGATCACAGGAATCGTCAAGTAGAGGAATCCTTTCATCTAATTGGCTGGACCAGCACTGACTCAACTGTGGAATGGTGAATAGGGGGAGGCAGCTTGATAGCTGAGGCCTCCAGGACTCTAAACAAATCCAAATCATATTATGTGATATCATCTACTGTTAAATTCTTCTCTGTGCTTGTAATATTTTTATTTTACTATTACACTGTATTGAGGGTTACTTGTGTTCTGTTCTGTGTATTGTATTGTGTTGTATTGACCCCCTTCTCTTTGACACCCACTGCACGCCTGGAAAGGGGTCTCTCTTTGAACTGCCTTTTCCAAGGTTTCTTCCATTTTTTTTCCTACAAGGGTTTTTTTCTTGTCTTCTTAGAGAATCAAGGCTGAGGGGGCTGTCAAGAGGTAGGGCCCATCCCATTGCACAAGTTCTTGTGTGATTTTGGGGTATATAAAAATAGATTGTATTGTATTGTATTCATTTTTGTAAGTAGATCTGATATTCTTTTTTTTCTTACACATTGGGGCTTTCCCAATCACTACATTTCTTTTCACTGTCCAAGTATCTAGTTCTTTGTATTTTAAAAGAGTATTGAAATGATAAATGCTAGGGAAAACTACCACAGACTGGCGATTTTTATGAGCAAATGCAAAGACCAGTAGATGAAAAAAGCAAAAAAATAATAAAAAATACAAAACACCACATAACATTAAAGGGATGAGGCAAAGAGTAGGTCAAAAACAAAGTAAAAGTCAAAACTGGAATGAAACCAAACAGTATTCTGCTTTTGATTTCTTCAGCTAACTAACGCTAATTCTCTTGACAGGGTTTTTGTCCACTGAAGAATACTGAATGTATGAATTGTAGCCATATTTTTACTGGAAGGTATTCTGACACCACGAGATCACAATCACCCAAAACAGCGACATCCAAAATGGTATTGCAGTAAAATAAATTTCAATTTTTTTAACCAAGTCAAAAACATTAACTTTAAAAAATGGGAATAGAATTGCAATAATTTTAAAAAATTCTACATGTACAGAAAAATAAAAAACACATAAAATCACAGCAATTATGTGCTGAAGAGCATAGCATGTGGTGTAAGAAACTGACAGATCAAGGAAAAAAGTCAAAAGCTTGACTCCATAGAAAAATGACCAGATGAGCTGCTTGTCAAAGCACAAAAACAGGAGTCAAGGTAAAAGAAAGAGACTGGATTTAACTCCACTAACTAACACTAAGCAGTGTTTTTAATGTCAAAATTAGGAGACAGCTTCTGCTGCAATGTCATACTTTTTTAGTTTACACCCTCACATAATGGCACATCTCACATGACTGCCAAAGAGAGCTGTTACTAATAAAAACTATGGCTGTGCCCATGATTGAAGTCACAAAAAAGTAGCCCCAGTGGCGAAAACCAGTGGCCAAAATGGCAATGTCATGATGTCACTGTCATAGCAAAACAAAAATGTATCAGCACAAAGAAAAAGTGACGTGTAACATAACTGGACAAATAAGATCCTGACATGAAATAAAGAAACATTTGAACCAGTACAACCAATCAGGAACTGAACAAGCAAGGTGGAAAATTGATAGTTAGTTGGAATGAAGAACAATTAAAAAAAAGATGCTTACAGATTATCTCTGCAAAGTCCGGCAGATATTATTACGGTCAGAAGTATATATGTTTAGAAGCTTTATGAAAAATATAAATAATGAACAGCTAAACAGTTGCAAGAGTGCTCTTTGAAACATAAAAATCTCCATTTTTTATCATTGTTTGAAGCATTCGGCTTCTAAATAATGTTACTCCCTTGCAGTATCAACTGACAACAACAACAACATTTATTTATATAGCACATTTTCATACAAGTGGTGTAGCTCAAGTTCTTTACAATATGAAGAAGCAAAAGTGTATAAAAAATAAAAATAACATTAGGCAATAATAAATAACAAAATAGCTAAATAATATTATGATGGACGGGAGGACAGAAAAAACAACAAAACACTCCAGTGGACTGGAGAAAAAAAAACAAAATCTGCAAGGGGTCCAAGGCCATGAGTCCATCCAGCCCCCACTGAGCTTTGGTTACTACTGGCTACTAAACAGTATGGGAGAAAACAATTGAGTTTTTAAATTAAATAAAGACATTTCATTTGATTCAGGATTTTGGTAAGCCAATATGAGTTTAATACCTGTGTTGTACAGACTGTTACAAAAACTCAGTTAAAATAGTTAAAAACACAACTAAGCCTGTCACCTAACCAACCTGCTTAGGGACACACAGAGAGTCAGAGTCTGAGATTGATTATAGAACCAAATGTAATGTTTCAGCCCATAAGTGACTTCTATAATTTACTATAAAATGTTCCAACTTACAGGAAGAAAATCAGTGCAGGAGGCTTTAAATATAAAGGATCATCACCCAAAAATATAGATAGCAACTGCATAGTAAGCAGTAATAAAGACAGAATATATCAAGTGCAAGGCAGAGTGTGCTGAAGAGCTGAATTTAAGCTGCAGCATCACAGATTTTTCAAGCCAGTGTAGCAAGACACATTCAGCACTTAAATAATATTGTGCAAGAAATTATGAACGTAACATAAAGTACAACTCTGGCATAAAAGCAAAGCCCAGTGATGTGCTTTAATGATGTAGTGAGGCTGACTGTAGAAATGGTGATCAACGTTTACTATATTCCTGAGCCACCCCCCATCGCTCCCCCTTCATCACACTGAGCCGTTCCTCTAGGGCTGTATGGTTAGCTAGATCATTTTCCACGTTTTCAGCTGTCAGCTGAGTGATGAAGGTAAATCACTCTGGTACAGTCACTTTTATCTCAAGCACAATAAGAGCTCACACAAGGGATGCAATAGCGTTTTGAGATTTAAAAAGAAAATCAGAGCATTTGATATATTTTCACAAAACTCTAAAAGCAAAACCCCATCCAGCCTTAACATAACTTATACAGTGATCTAAGCTCCAAGAAACAAAAGTATATTAATGAAAAAAATGAATATCTGTACACTTCATTATTCCCCAGAGGAAATATGGCTGCATAGGATCTCCAGTTGCCATATTAATGTAATTCATTATACTGTATGTTGAATTTTCCCATGAGATAACAACATTGCAAGGAAAGTAAACTTACTAAATTAATTTGCTTATGCTGCGAAAGAGAGATTGAGTGTTATTCAATCAGATACACCTGTACTTCTGCCTCTTTTGTCAAAGCCATTTAGTATATTAATGCAAGGTGCAACCATCCCAAGTAGCACTACTCTATTTAAGGGCTACGTGAATTTAAATGTATAACTGGTCAGACAATAACACAACACCATATGGAATAATCCGTCTAGTGAATTAACTGTCACGACTTTAAAAAAAGTGAATCAAATTGTGCCCTATATAGTACATATAAAATGTATATAGTCACATTCAGAGTTGCACAAATACATCTTAACAACAGTTCTCTTCAAGGTACACTTTTATTCTTGCAGTTATACTAACAAAGATTGAAATCTTTCAGTAACAAGTTAAACAGGAAAGCGAAGCCAACTAATAAATAAACTTGATTCTGGTTTCATCTTCTTTAAATTAATGAAATTTAAAGGAGTCTACATTAGAGCTGTGACCTGGAGAAAGGCAGGACCACTGGCTTTGAGTCAGATTTGAAAGAGTGAAGCATCCCAGTCTGTAAAAGGTTAATTTCATTAGCAAGACCGATACTTTTACTGCAGTGAGATATGAGAGTTGCACGCTAAGTCAGTCAGCATGCAGCTGATCTTGCATCTTTCTGACTAATGTTTGCACAAAAGTTTTGTTTTTTTTTAAACTTTACCTTGTCTAGATACCCTATACTCTCCCTCTCTCTCACTTTATATATATACAGGTAAAATTCATTTACAACGAATATCTTTACAATGAAATTTTCATTACAATGAAGTATTTTTATGGTCCCGACAGCTTCCCCATATGATACTCACTTAAAAGGAGTCTCCCAACTGAAGCCCCAACCTCAACACTGGACTCCTCCAATTTACAAGATATGAAAAATTAGAACAATTTGGGTGAAAAGAGGCCATTCAGCTCAACAAACCAAATCATATCCATCCAATTCTTCCAAAATCAAGTCAAGTTTTAAATGTCCCTACTTTCTACCACATTACTTGGTAACTTATTCCATGTGTCTGTGGGTATCTGTATTAAGAAAAACTTCCTAATGTTTGTGTGAAATTTTCCCTGAACAAGTTTCCAACTGTGTCCTTGTGTTCTTGATGAATTCATCATCAAAGATTTTCTTCACAAAGACCAAGCCACAGACACATGGAATAAACTACCAGCTACTGTGTTAAGAGTTTAGGGACCTTCAAAACCACACTTGGAAGTTATTTTGGAAGAATAAAGTGGATAGGACTGACGATTGTTCTAATGTTCCAGATCTTGGACCCCATTATGGATAATAGAGTGTAGGATCACCATTGACAGACATCAAACTTTCTTGTACTTCATATAAATCATGACCACTTTTAGTCTTAGAAGACCTTATTTATGATATTTATGTATCACTATTATCTGTACCATGTCACAGGTTTGTGTTAAGAAGGTCACCTTTTTGTCATATTTTAACTACATCGTATTTGTAAAAGTGTTCTGTGTTGTGAGCTGTAATAGGGAATCAATCATGTAAAAATAAATTAAGCTGAAATTAACTACATATTTCCAGTGATTCTGAATGATATTTAATCACAGAAACAGTTACATGAATTAAATATTGGCATGTTATGTTTCTGGGTATCAGCAAGAATTACTTTTTTTTTAAATATGACGCTTTATATCTTTAAATGGATTATAGCAACTGTACACTGTAATTTCCATATGCAGCTAATAAGATGCACTAATAACTGTCCATCTTTACTTACTGGAATTATTTTCAGTGTTTCGCTGAATTTACATGAACTGCTTTTCTAAGGATATTCTATCAATCCATTTTTTGCAGTTCTCAATGAAAAGCTTTTTCAATTCGTTACAAGTATACTTTGATCTTTAAAACTCAGATCAAAGTCCACTGCTGCTTGTGAATTAGATCCAAACTGAAGCTACCCATAGCTCAGCCTCAAGACTGATTTATTAAGTACAATGCAATTTATATAAATTGGGATCACAATCAAGACAGAAGTTTGAAATCAGAACTGATTGCATTAGTAAAGCTTTGCTCCTCATTTACATGAAATGCTAAGAAGCGTCTACAGCACAAAAATGTTTCAAACAGAATTAGGAAGACTGTGAAGACTGTGAAAAGGAACATGAATTGGAATTTAAAGAAACTGGCCAAAACCAAAATTTAATGCAGTTAAATAAAAATATCATTTGTCTGAATCACACTAATTTCCACAAACTAGTAAAGAAATGTACACGTTTCCATCCATTCATCTATTTTCTGAAGCAACGCAAATACAGTCAGAGATGTACATGCTAATCCTAATACCATCTGGTACAAATACAAACCAAGTTTGGCTGGGGTGCAAGCCTGTAAGATGGCATAATAAGTCATGTACACTAACATCCGACCTGTGGAACATGATTTTGAGATGTGGAAAAAAATCCAGAGTATCTGGAGAAAAACCAAAGGGACATAAGGAGACAATGACTGGGCAAGGAGTTAAACCCTTCTGGAACTGCAAAGCGGCAATGCTAACCACATACTTAATATATACGTTTCCCACACATATTATCATTGTCATGACTCGTTACCTTTAAACATATTTCTCATTAAATAGTTATTTTTAACGCAACACAATCTTTTTGTGATAGTGTATTTTTGAGTCACTAGCATGACAGTATAAAAACCCTCTTAAAAGTTCCATAAAATTGTTATGCTTGACCTTTTTGCTTCTGCTTTTGACTGTGTTTCATCTTGATTACCAAACGTTCTGTCATTTATTGGCCTTTGATGCTTTGTTTAGTATGCTTTTCTTCTGCTCCTTTTCTATCATTACTCACACGCCTTTCCTTTATGGTTGTTATGACGGTTGCAATAGATGTGATCTTTGTTCCCAACAAGCACCACAATTTTCTGTTATTCCTGTCTCCCGTATCCATTGTAACATCTGTAAAAGAAGAATGTTCTCCTTGGTGGCTTGTGCCCTGTGTGTTTAAGTAACTGAGTTTCATAAGCAATACTTTTAACTTTACTAGTAGAGAGAGTTTGATTTATGAACTAACAAAAATATGTTGCCACATAATGATGTCCTAAGCTGTTTTTCTGTTAAGTTCCTCAAAGTAAATGGCTCGGGGTGAAAAGGTCATAATGGCTGCAATGTGTAGACGTAAGGTGTCTGACTTGGGGATAGAAATAAAAGTTGCTTAGCTTAGATATTGCTTAACTTTTAAAATGTGACTACTAGGATGTTTCCTGCCTTATAAATCATGAGATAAAGGGGTATAAAAACTCCCCCATCTGTATTTTCGGGGTGCATATTAGCCGGCTGTGGCAGCGTCTGTACCTCTCTGCTTTCCACGACTCTTAATAAAGAAGAACTGAAAGAAAGGATAACTTTCTCCTGCCATCTGTTGTATTTAATCTCCGACACATCCCAGGATTCTGCTGAAGCTGGGATGCTGATGACGTCTGAATTGGCGACAGTTTTAAATGTTGTCCAAAATGATGCGATGGCATTAGCCTTTGGGATCTTAAAACATGTGCTTTTTCACTGCGATTTACTTATTTTTGATCTCCGGTGTTTGATTTAATTAGGTGCTTTAGTTTCCTTGTTTCTGATTCCCATCTTGTGCTCTATATTTTGACGATTGTGTAGACTCAAACTCCTGGTTTTTGCCCACTGTCTGTTTCTGTTTTGTTTTATTTTAAATCTCCTGGTATTTGACTTATTTTATTTCTGGGCTTCTAATTCTCTTCTTGTGCTCTTTATTTTGACAAATTGGTTGGTTCAATCTTTAAGGTATTTGACCTCTGCCTGTTTCTGACTACACGTTTCTCCTGGTCACTTTTCCTTCTTACCGATGGGACAATCATGACATAATAACACTGAAAAAAAAATGTGTGCCCAACTTAAAAACATTAAGTTACTGATTTATCACACTTTTCAAGCAAGCTTAAAACCTGAGAATTTTGTTCTCCATAATTAAAAATGTTAATTGACACAACAAGCTATTAAAGTTGACCAAGTTTACAAAAATATGTTTTAATCTTGATTCTTGTACAATCAAATCATAACTGTTCAAATTATGCCAACTTATTTGTAGCTAAAATTACTTTGCATTTTAGGCTTTTGAAGTAAAAAAAAATCTTTTACATAATCTCTGTTAGGTTTGCAAACTCTAAATACTAAGTTTTGTATTGCTACGGCAATCCATTATTTTTCTAAACCAGAATACACATGAAGCAATAAAAACAGTTGATTATCAAGTGTACCTTTATTAACTTTGGACGTGAAGATGTATAACGTCTTTAAATATCCTTTCTTAAAATCAAAAGTCACAGATATAGACTACAGTCAGGTAAAGTACATGTCCATGTGTTTTCTTTAAGTGCAGTCTCTTTAGGTGTACAACCAACAACCAATGTTAGTTATAAAATATTAACATTAAATGTGGCTTATTAATAGATCTACATAAGCAATTAATATATGAAAATAAATGCTGTGTTTCTTATATAATCTAAAACACTGGTCCCCAATCTTTTCTATGTCTCACACCCTTGGGAAATGTTTTTTGATTTACATGACATCTGAAGATTTCTCATTTTTGAACCCCAAATTCAGTCCATTAAGCCTGTTTGTTTAGCTAATAGCTAAGCTGTCCCAATATCTCATCCAGATTCCTCTTAAAGCTTGTCAGGTTTCTGCATCAACTACATATCTCAGTATTTTGTTCCAGATTCAAACAACTCTTTGCGTAAAGGTGCTTCCTGGCTTCAATTTTAAATGTACTTCCCGTTAATTTCCACTGATGTCCTCGAATACGCGATTCATCCTTAAACTGAAAGAATGTGACTGGAGTTTTTGGAACTCTTGCTCTAAGATAACAAGAAAAGCTGAATTTGTTTGAAATGTATGATCAGCCTCCAACAAAATGTTTGGATATTTGGAAAACAAAACTTAAAATGTTACTGCAAAAAGCAAAGACCAAAAAAGTAAATTTCGTTTTAAGTTACTGCCGCTTTATTCACTTGGCTTTTTTACAGCGAATGGTGACAGAATTTTAAAACTTGACTTTAATACAGTTAATAAATATCAGGTAACTGTGCACCTACCAGGTCATTTTAAAAGTAAATGTTAACTCCAAATAATACTTGAGCGATAATTCATGAAAGAATTTATACATTTTAAAACTAAGATTTTTGTCTTGTATTTTAAGTTAAAATAAGATCAGTAATTTTCTCCTGTAAGATATTCCATAAGAGACCATTAATTATACCCCAACATTCTGTTCAGCATTTGTCACAAAATGTAAAGACTGAGGTGAAATACTGAATTGTTTTTATTGCGATCCTCACTTTTGGAAACATAAGATTACCCCAAGCACCCCCATGACAGTCCTTTGGTTTGCCTTTCTTAGGTTTCCCTTTACTCTTTTAGGTGCTCCACACATTTCTTTGCACCAGAAAGGCTGTACCATGGACTGTGCAGCATTGTGGCCTTTTATTTTCCATTTAGACCTTCTTCCTCTAATGATGTAAAGTGTTTTTTTTTTAATCACATCTGCCATGTGTGAGGAAAAACTATGACCATTGCCATCAGCAGTTTTATCTTTAGTCTTTTTATTAATCATAATTTTATTAACTTGGAAAGCTTCAAGATAAACATTTTCCCTAAAGACACTTGTGTGTTAGTTTATGTGTGTTTAGTCTTTTCTGTATGCGTCTTCTTATCTAATTAAAACACTGTGCAGAGGTTTTTTTTTCTTTTGCAACTCAGGTTAAATTACAATATGCATAAAAGGATGAAATTATTAGATCCACAAATATTTCAGCGTGTTTTGGTTCAATTCTTTGGAGCCGCGATAAGAGTAATTTATTTCTATCTTAAAATGTTTTAAGATTAGATAGGTCTGCATTTCAATGACAAAATTAACTTCTTTAATTATTTTGGTACAATTCATAAACATATGGAATATAATAAAAAAAAAAACTATTAATGTGCATACATGGATTAGTATGCAAGCAGTGTGGCCTTATTTGTGCTTTTATTTGAATGCCACTGTTAAGCTTTTCTTTTACGTTATTGCTTTTCTAAGTAAACAACCTGAAGAAATGCATTATAAATAATAGTAGCAGAAAAAAATATAGTCACTTTAATTATTGGTTCTATAATATTTGTAGAACACAATTGAATTTAAGTGGATTCAGAAAATGGATGGAAATACTAATAATATAATTAGTAACTAACTGTGATGCCCTTCCATTACTGAACCCACTTAAATCGCTGTCTCCATTCATCTATCCATCAAGTTTTAGAACTACTTATATTCCAATGTTGCAGTTGCTTTAAAGCCAAAGAACAGCCGTTTTATTTGAAATGGTTGTAGGGCTGTCAGGTTTTTGTGTACATTTGACTGCTGTTAACATATATAGACACTATAACACTGCAATGCCTCTTTTTTGATTATCTATTTATCTGTCATATAGTGAATTACCTATCTACTTCTCTGTCTATCAGTATTTTATGTAGTGTCTTGCATAAATAGTATTTTTTGTTTTAGTTTTAATTTTACAAGCTAAAAATGTTATATATACTGTATAAACCAATAAATTTAAAGATGCACAATCATTAGACCTTAGAAAGAAATTAACAAGATTATAATTGTGTATCCAAGCTTACAGTTTTCCTTTGTCTTTCCCAACAACATATGTTTTATTTAGTTTAACTTACTGTTATTATACCATAGAGTACAAAGTATTTATTGCATGGCCTACTAATGCAAAAATATTAAACATTATTGACACTGCTTATACAGGGGAAATGATTCCACAGACAAAATATCTTCATTTTAAAATCTTTAGTAAAAATTTAAAGTAAAACAGTTCACACAAGAAAGAGAAGACTGATATAGCAAAGAAAAGAAAAGTTCTTGTTAAGAGAAATTCTGTCTAAAGCTTCAAATTCTTGTTTCATTTCTTTAAGTTTGCTTACACAGTTGATCCATTTCTAAACGGTGAGAAAACTGTATGCTATCCCATTTTTATGCTGTAAATGGGTCTTTCAGTCCCCACTAGTACTGGGACCACCTATTCTAAACAAAAACTGACTCAACTAACACATTGTATCTTAGTTATAGCAAGAAATTTCAATCACTTATTACCTTACAGGGGGTAAAAGGCTATACCATTATCTATGACTATGAAAGAAAATTATATTCTACTAGCAAAATACCCGTACTTCGCAGCGGAGAAGTAGTGTGTTAAAGAAGTAATGAAAAAGAAAAGGAAACATTTTGAAAATTGTTTTGTCACTGTTATGAGTGTTGCTGTCATATATATATATATTAGGGGTGCAACGATACACAAAATTTACGGTTCGGTTCGGTTCGGTACTTTGGTGTCAAGGTTCGATATTTTTTCGATACAAAAAAATTTTCATGCCTTTTTTAATTTGTAATTTATTAAAATTATATATATTTCTTTTAACTCAAAAATACAGTTTTTAAATTAAATGTTGCTGAAAAAACAAAATAATAAAAAATAAAAGAGTTTGGAAACGAGTTTATTACAGAGAAAGGTCCCTTTCCAAAATAAAAGTTATGCTATACCCTTCTTCTGGGGTATATTCTCAGGAGCATATTGAACATATCATGTCCCCATAAAATGAACCACTCTCTGATGGACTTCCCCTCACACTCATCTTCTGGAGTGCTAGCACTTAGCTGCATATACAACAAAAACAACTTAAATAAAAATATGTATTGCACAGAAATGCCTTCCTAAATATATTTTGAAACATTTGAAATGTTCTAAAATAAGGTATCAACCACATACAGTTCTGCATTATTTGGGGATCCCTTACTGTATTTTCTATACTTGGTAGAATATAAAACAAACACACCCAATCCCTGACATGAAAACAATTTTAGAACCATTGTTCTATGGTGTACAGAAAACACATGAAAACTTAAATCTGGTAAAGCTATACTTCACATATTTTCTGTTGTGCATACTTAGCACCATGTAAAACCAAAAAACCACCATGTAAAGAATAAAAAATAAATAAAAATAAAAGCTATTCTATACCCTTCTTCTGGGGTATAGTCTCAGCAGCATATTAAACAAATCAGGTACCCATAAAATGAACCACTCTTTAATGGACCTCCCTAACACATCTTCTGGAGTGCTAGCACTTAGCTGCATATACAACATAAACAACTTAAATAAAAGGTCCACTTAAATACAAACCAAACCATAGTTTACTCAATTTCCATGTTCTTCTTCAGAAAAATTAGGATGTCCACATGTTCTGCTGACTGTACAGATCTGCTTGCTGTGACAATGTCACCTGCTGTGGAAAACACCCTCTCACTTGGGACAGAGGTTCCAGGTACAACCAAGTAACACTGCGCCAACTTGGAAAGATGAGGGTACAAGCTCTGATGTTTCTTCCACCATCTCAGTGGGTTATCATCTGTGGGAATGCAGTCTGCTAACCTGTACAAGTTAATTTCCTCCTCTGCCACTTCGGCTGCAGACCTGGTCCTTGGCTCCTGTGCCATGAACAGTTCTCCAAACAACTCCTTCATGGCCGACTTTTTCTCTGGTGGAGATGCTGATGGTGAATCTGAAGAGTTTGCTGTTTGAGTCTCTGCGGAGGTCGCAGTTTCTGTGGTGCCTGCGGCTTGGTCCTGAGGAAATATAAACAACCAAACCGTTAACAGTAAATCAAGCAGTAGCAAAATAAAATTTGAAAAATGAAAAAAAAACCCTACTTGTTCAATGCTCAGGACAAGCTCTTTGGTGAGTGCTCCATAGACTCTCAGCTGAGTGACATCATCCAAGTGTCGCAGGGACTTGAATCGAGGATCTAAAGCTGTGCACTTGTGTAGGTAATTCTGAAGGGCAGGATCAGCGTATCTCTGCTCCAGGTCCTCCCTGATGTTTTTTTTTACATCTCTCACTGCTGGGCTGTCATCATCAGACTGTGCCATAGAGTTCAGGATGTTCATTTTAAGTGGCAGGATCATGGATGCCGTTGGAAATGATGCTTCACACATCATGACTGTCACAGTTTTTAGGGTTTTCATGAGTGTAATGAGATTTTCAGCCAGTGCATGTTCTTCCTGAGTTAGATTCTGAATGTTCTTCATACTCTTCTTCACAGTGTTGTCGGCCATAGCAGCATACACCACAGCTTGCTGTTCAAGGTATCTTTCCATCATATCATGAGAGGAGTTCCACCTAGTTGGAACATCTTGAATGAGTTTTTTTTCACTAAGCTGCAGCAATTGCTGTTTTTTCTTAAACACATTGCATCCTGTTGTGCTTCTGTGAAAGAAGGAGACAATTCTTCTCATCTTTGCCAGGAGATGGGAAACCTTCTGCACTGCCATTCCTTTCTGAGCAGCTATATTAATAGTATGCAAAACATCCGATTTGTGGCCCCAGCCCAGCAGCTGTGACAGCATTAACTATGTTCTTAGCATTGTCAGTAGTTACAGGTATTGTCACATTTGGTCACACTAACTTCCAATCTTCCACAGCTTCTGACAGACCTTTGGCTAAGTCGTCAGTGGTGTGACTTTCGACCAGGCGTGTCTGCAAAACACAGTTTTTCATCTGCCATTCCGGATCAATGTAATGTGTGGTGACAGTCAGGTAGCTCTGTGTAGCTCTTGACGTCCAGCCGTCTGAGGTCAGAGCAACAGCGGGTGCTGCTGACACTGCAGTCTCTAATTTAGCTTTTGTCTCCTTGTACAAAGCAGGAACTGCGGTATCGGTGAAATAAGTTCGTGAAGGAATACTGTAACAGGGCTCAAGTACTCTCAGCATTTCCTGAAACCCGGTGTTTTCTACAACAGAAAAGGGTCGCATGTCGACAGCAATAAAAGTTGCAATTGCCCTGTCAATTTCTTTTGCCCTCTTAGAATCATGTGCTAACGGCTGTCTAAATGACTCGGGTAAAGTTTGTAGCATGCGTGCTTGTTGTTTTTGTCTGCTTCCACTTGTCTTTGCACTAGGGTGATGTCGGCGTAAATGCGCAGTCATATTTGTTGTGTTCCCACCGATGTAATTAAGCATTGCGTGGCACATCCGACATACTGTTGTAGTTTTGTCCACAACACGCTTACCATCAGGGTCATACTTCACATGAAAGCCAAAATAGTTCCAAACGCCAGATTTCAATGACGGTGGAGGAGGTTCAACTTCGGGTGGCGTTGAGGCAGTTGCCATGCTGCATCGAGCTTAACTTCTGTCTCGCTAGCTTGAGTGAATGCATGTGGGCGGCGCTCAGTGGATCTGCGCTCGACAATGCAGCCTAGGCGGAGTAGTCGAACGCAGATCCACTGAGCTCTCAACACAGACGGCATCGTCAGAAGAAAAGCTGATCAAATAAATATATAATTTTGTATCGTTCAATACATTTGCGTACCGAACCGAAAGCACTGTATCGAACGGTTCAATATCGATACATGTATCGTTGCACCCTTAATATATACATATATATATATATATATATATATATATACTGCTCAAAAGAATTAAAGGAACACTTTTTAATCAGAGTATAGCATAAAGTCAATGAAACTTATGGGATATTAATCTGGTCAGGTAAGTAGCAGAGGGGGTTGTTAATCAGTTTCAGCTGCTGTGGTGTTAATGAAATTAACAACAGATGCACTAGAGGGGCAACAATGAGATGACCCCCAAAACAGGAATGGTTTAACAGGTGGAGGCCACTGACTTTTTTCCCTCCTCATCTTTTCTGACTGTTTCTTCACTAGTTTTGCATTTGGCTACAGTCAGTGTCACTACTGGTAGCTCCAGGATGGCACATCAATACGTGTCATTGCCAGAAGGTTGGCTGTGTCTCCCTGCACAGTCTCAAGGGCATGGAGGAGATTCTAGGAGACAAGCAGTTACTCTAGGAGAGCTGGAGAGGGCCATAGAAGGTCCATAACCCATCAGCAGGACCAGTATCTGCTCCTTTGGGCAAGGAGGAACAGGATGAGCACTGCCAGAGCCCTACAAAATGACCTCCAGCAGGCCACTGGTGTGAATGTCTCTGACCAAACAATCAGAAAGAGACTTCATGAGGGTTGCCTGACGGCCCAAATGTCTACTGCGCCCTGTGCTCACTGCACAGCACCGGGGAGCTCAATTGGCATTTGCCATAGAATACCAGAATTGGCAGGTCCACCACTGGCATTCTGTGCTTTTCACAGATGAGAGCAGGTTCACCCTGAGTATATGTGAAAAATGTGAAAGGGTCAGGAGAAGCCGTGGAGAATATTATGCTGCCTGTAACATCGTTTAGCATGACTGGTTTGGTGGTGGGTCAGTGATGATCTTGGAGGCATATCCATGGAGTGACTCACAGACCTCTACAGGCTAGACAACGGCATTTTGACTGCCATTAGGTATCAGGATGAAATCCTTGGACCCATTGTCAGACCCTACACTGGTGCAGTAGGTCCTGGTTTCCTCCTAATGCACGACAATGCCCGGCCTCATGTGGCAAGAGTATGCAGGCAGTACCTGTAGGATGAAGGAATTGAAACAATTGAATGGCCTTCACGATCCCCTGACTTAAACCCAATGGAACATCTGTGGGACATTATGTTTCGGTCCATTAGGCGCCGCCAGGTTGCTCCTCAGATTGTACAACAGCTCAGGGATGCCCTCATACAGATCTGGGAGGAAATGCCACAAGACACCATCCATCGTCTCATTAGGAGCATGCCCCGACGTTGTCAAGCATGCATACAAGCTCGTGGGGTCCACACAAGATACTGAAAAGCATTTTGAGTAGCAGAAATTAAGTTTTTGAAAAATGGACTAGCCTGCCACATCTTCATTTCACTCTGATTTTAGGGTGTCTACACAATTGAGCCCTCTGTAGGCAGAAAACTTTTATTTCCATTAAAAGACTTGGCATCCTTTTGTTCCTAAGACATTGCCCTGTCGTTATTTGTATAGATATCCAACTTCATATTGAGATCTGATGTATCTAATGTGTTTCTTTAAAGTGTTTCTTTAATTTTTGTGAACAGTGTATATATACACACACACACACATACACATATAAACATATATATACATATACACATATACATATATACATATACATACATCGAAATCTGGCAGGCTCATTCCTTACAGCTTACTTACAAAAGTTGGGCAGGTTTCATTTCGAAATTCTATGTGTAATGTTCATAACTGGAAGCTATTTTTCTCCATATACTGTAATGGAGTTGAGCTGGACGGCTGTTGGGGGCGGAGTTTCATGTGACATCATCATGCCTCCCACGTAATCACGCGAACTGACTTTCAATGCAGTACGTAGAAAACCAGGAAGAGCTCAAAAAAGCGCTGAACAAAACATGCATTATATAATTGAGAAGGCAACAAAACAATAAGAAGCGAGCGATTGACATATACAACCATATTCATGAGTGCTGCTACTTCGGAAACAAAGCACGGTGTAACCCTAAAGTTTAAATTAAGTTCATAGACAGGCTGCCGCTGGCATTTGTAATTTAGTGCCTGCCCATATAAGGCCGTCCGTCAGCGGCAATCCAATAGAAACACTACCGCTAAATATTCACGGGTGAAGGACTGTGCTTATGCAGAGGAAGATGAGATGGTCAGGGTGGTGTTTGGCACAAACTCAGCGAAACTGCGAGAGAAACTGTGCCGGGTCTTAGCTAACATTACATACAGCCGTGGACATCAGACGAGATGGCACCAGCACAGCTGGGAACCTTCGATGCAAGAACACCAAGCGGCTCACGTGAACTGACACAGTGCACAGACAAAAAGCAACAGTTCCAAAGAGTGCTGAACAAAAACCGAATTACACAATTGAAAAGGCAGCAAAAAATATGAAGCGTCTGATACAAACAAGCATATTCATAAGTGCAGCTACTGCGGAAACAAAGCACACGGTGGAAAAAGTCAATGTCCCGCTAAACGAAGACAATGTAAAAAAAAAAAACATGCATGCAGTGTGTCACATCTCAGATAAAGAGGAAGACGAGGTGTTTATTGATGCAGTAAGAAACGAATCAATGAATGAAACCTCTTATCTTTACAACGATTGACAAACACGGAATGTAACTTGAACACATCCTACAAATACGACCCTGATTGAAACAAATAATGATAATCAAATCCTTGATGACAGCAACACTCAATAGCACTCACAAAACAATTACTATATATTGACAATCATGCTACGTTATTTTTAAAATGTTCCCTTTTCTTTTTCATAACTTCTTTAACACACTACTTCTCCGCTGCGAATATATATATATACCCCAATCTACATACTCTCAAATAGACAAGCCACACACCGTGGCGCAATTGTAGAGGCCGAAGCCTCTAGCGCCGACATCCGAGGTTCGATTCCCGAGAGGGGATGCACTGAGTATGTACACGCGCTTCCCGATTCATTTTACCCTCGCATCTCCTTGGTTTGGGACGTATGAAAAAATATGCGGTTAACGCAGAATCATGTTACGTTATTTTTAAAATGTTTACTTTTCTTAGCACAAGCACAGCTGAGAAGCTTCAATGCATGTACTCCATAACGCGTTAAAAAAAATAACGCATTTAATCACACTTTCAATTCCAAGCAAAGGGGAACTTTTGTCAATGCATGATTTCCTGGTACATCGATTACACTGATGCACACATCAGACCTACAAAAATGTTAAGAGTTGTAATGAAGCGCGTTCCTACGACTGATCGGAGGAAAATTTAATTTCAAAAGACTACCCCAGCGAAGCCTTGATAAAAGCATGGTTTTGTGCACACTGAAAAGCAAGAAAAATTAGATGCATTATAGAAAGCGGACTTTGTGGCTTTTACTGGGGATAATTGGACTTCCGTGACCGTTAGTAATTCTAATTACATCTAATTACAAAATGTTCAATGATCACACTGTTTAGCCCTAATGTACAAAAATAATTTTGGCTGAGATTACTCAGAGTTTAAAGATTAAGTTGGTCAAATTACCTTTTATGTTTATGTTTATGTTTTTAAGAAGAAAAACTGCACTTTATGTTGAAATTTTGGTTATTATTATTATTTAAACCTGTTATCTTTACAACGGTTGACAAACACGGAATGTAACTTGAACACAACACATCCTCCAAATACGAACCTGATTGAAAGAAATAATGATAATCAAATCCTTGATGGCAGTCACAAAACAATTACATTGACAATCATGTTACGTTATTTTTAAAATGTTTCTTTTTCTTTTTCATAACTTCTTTAACACACTGCTTCTCCGCTGCGAAGCGCGGGTATTCTGCTACTATATATATATATATATATATATATACACACACACACATACATCCACATATATATATATACATATCTACATATATACACACATACATATATATACAGTATATACACACATACATACATATATATATACATACACACATATATATATATACACATATATATACACATACATATATATATATATACAGTGGTGTGAAAAACTATTTGCCCCCTTCCTGATTTCTTATTCTTTTGCATGTTTGTCACACAAAATGTTTCTGATCATCAAACACATTTAACCATTAGTCAAATATAACACAAGTAAACACAAAATGCAGTTTTTAAATGATGGTTTTTATTATTTAGGGAGAAAAAAAATCCAAACCTACATGTCCCTGTGTGAAAAAGTAATTGCCCCTTGTTAAGAAATAACCTAACTGTGGTGTATCACACCTGAGTTCAATTTCCGTAGCCACCCCAGGCCTGATTACTGCCACACCTGTTTCAATCAAGAAATCACTTAAATAGGAGCTGCCTGACACAGAGAAGTAGACCAAAAGCACCTCAAAAGCTAGACATCATGCCAAGATCCAAAGAAATTCAGGAGATCTATCAGTCTGGTAAAGGTTATAAAGCCATTTCTAAAGCTTTGGGACTCCAGCGAACCACAGTGAGAGCCATTATCCACAAATGGCAAAAACATGGAACAGTGGTGAACCTTCCCAGGAGTGGCGGCCGACCAAAATTACCCCAAGAGCACAGAGACGACTCATCCGAGAGGTCACAAAAGACCCCAGGACAACGTCTAAAGAACTACAGGCCTCACTTGCCTCAATTAAGGTCAGTGTTCACAACTCCACCATAAAAAAGAGACTGGGCAAAACGGCCTGCATGACAGATTTCCAAGACGCAAACCACTGTTAAGCAAAAAGAACATTAGGGCTTGTCTCAATTTTGCTAAGAAACATCTCAATGATAGCCAAGACTTTTGGGAAAATACCTTGTGGATTGATGAGACAAAAGTTGAACTCTTTGGAAGGCAAATGCCCTGTTACATCTGGCGTAAAAGGAACACAGCATTTCAGAAAAAGAACATCATACCAACAGTAAAATATGGTGGTGGTAGTGTGATGGTCTGGGGTTGTTTTGCTGCTTCAGGACCTGGAAGGCTTGCTGTGATAGATGGAACCATGAATTCTACTGTCTACCAAAAAATCCTGAAGGAGAATGTCCGGCCATCTGTTCGTCAACTCAAGCTGAAGCGATCTTGGGTGCTGCAACAGGACAATGACCCAAAACACACCAGCAAATCCACCTCTGAATGGCTGAAGAAAAACAAAATGAAGACTTTGGAGTGGCCTAGTCAAAGTCCTGACCTGAATCCAATTGAGATGCTATGGCATGACCTTAAAAAGGCGGTTCATGCTAGAAAACCCTCAAATAAAGTTGAATTACAACAATTCTTCAAAGATGAGTGGGCCAAAATTCCTCCAGAGCGCTGTAAAAGACTCATTGCAAGTTATTGCAAGCGCTTGATTGCAGTTATTGCTGCTAAGGGTGGCCCAACCAGTTATTAGGTTCAGGGGCAATTACTTTTTCACACAGGGCCATGTAGGTTTGGATTTTTTTTTCTCCCTAAATAATAAAAACCATCATTTAAAAACTGCATTTTGTGTTTACTTGTGTTTATATTTGACTAATGGTTAAATGTGTTTGATAATCAGAAACATTTTGTGTGACAAACATGCAAAAGAATAAGAAATCAGAAAGGGGGCAAATAGTTTTTCACACCACTGTACACACATACATCCACATATATATATATATATATATATATATATATATATATATATATATATATATATATATATATATATATATAATACCCTTTGTGGTGTGAGCAACTGTTGCTGGGGGTGCCAGAATCCATCGAGGAAGAAAAATGAAAAACATTATTTGTACAAAATCTTAATTTATCTATCCATTCGTAAATAATTAAATGGGCAAGCTATTTCGTATCAGTGCAATACGCTGCTTGTTAAAACAGATGTCTTCCACTCTTACGTGCACTTAGTGCTGCGTGGGTATTATGAACTATCTTATCTGTTCAAGTTCTATTTAAATTTTAAATATAAGTCATTTTTATTTAGTCGACAGAAATATCTTTGGTAGGAATGTAAGTTAAATTTAGTCATCATGCATACATTTTTCTTCACCATAGAAATTTAAAGACTAAAATCAATTTACATTCTTACCAAAGATATTTCTGTCGACTAAATAGAACCTACTTATATCCAAATAGAACTTGAAAAAATATATTTTTCATATATTTTAGATCGACTTGACGTGCACTACATCGAGCCCGCGTGCTATTGAGCTCTCGCCTGCCTGCCTGCCTCAATAAGTCACTGTCGCTTTGCTCTTACTTTTTTACTGTTCATTTAATCATGGGCTAGTCGTGAAAAAATTAAAAAATAGAAGGAGGAATGATGGCGAATAAAGTATCCATTATTCATGAATTGATCTGTTTTTCTGCGTTAACCTCCTATTTTTTCATACTTCTTCTCAAACCAAGGGGGTGCGAAATCAGCCTCGTCTGACACAGGGGGTGCGAGGGTAAAATGAATTGAGAAGCGCTGATATATATGTATGTGTGTGTGTATATATATATATATATATGTGTATGTATATATATATATATATTGAAATAGTTATAGTGTCAAATAATGCAAAGAATATGAGACACGTTTCGCCCTAATTCTGGGCTCATCAGGCGTACACACTCACTGCATTCCCTCTCGGGAATCAAACCTCGGACGTCAGCACTAGAGGCGAAGCCTCTTGCTTTGTGCCACGGCGTGTGGTTCATTTATTTGACAGTATGTAGATCGAGGTATACATATATATATCAAAATACCTGCGCTTCGCAGCGGAGAAGTAGTGTGTTAAGGAAGTTATGAAAAAGAAAATGGAACATTTTAAAAATAACGTAACATGATTGTCAATGTAATTGTTTTGTGACTGCCATCAAGGATTTGATTATCATTATTTCTTTCAATCAGGTTCGTATTTGGAGGATGTGTTGTGTTCAAGTTACATTCCGTGTTTGTCAACCGTTGTAAAGATAACAGGTTTCATTCATCGATTCCTTTCTTATTGCAGCAATAAACAGCTCATCTTCCTCTTTATTTGAGACATCACACACTGCATGCACGGGTTTTTTTTACACTGTCTTCCTTTAGCTGGACATTGACTTTCCACCGTGTGCTTTGCTTCCGCAGTAGTTGTACTTATGAATATGCTTGTATGCGTCACTTGCTTCATATTCTTTTGCTGCCTTCTCAATTTTGTAATGTGTTTTTTGTTCAGAGCTCTTTGGAGCTGTTGCTTGTTGTCTGCATACTGCGTTCACAGTCAGTTCACTTGAGCCACTCAGAGTACATGCATTGAAGGTTCTCAGCTGTGCTTGTGCTATCTCGTGCGATGTCCACGGCTTTATTTAATGTTAGCTAAGACCCGACACTTAAAAGTTTCTCTCGCAGTTTCGCTGAGTTTGTGCCAAACACCACCCTGACCATCTCATCTTCGTCTGCATAAGCACAGTCCTTCACCCGCAAATATATAGCGGCAGAGTATTTCTATTGGATTGCCGCTGACGGACGGCCTTATATGGGCAGGCACTCAATTACGTGGGAGGCGTGACGATGAGGGAACGCAACTTCGCCTCATACGGCAACCGAGCTGCAGGCTATAGCCGGTATATATCTACATAAGCAGGCTCCAGTTATGTCCGTTTTTGAGAATTCTGAAATGAAATCTGCCTAACTTTTGTAAGTAAGCTGTAAGGAATGAGCCTGCCAAATTTCAGCCTTCTATCTATACGGGAAGTTGGAGAATTAGCGATGAGTGAGTGAGTGAGTGAGTCAATTAATCAGTCAGTCAGTGAGGGCTTTGCCTTTTATTAGTATCGATTCAAATTAAGCAAACACTAATATGAGTTTAACTCAAAGCTTTAACTTTCTTAGATTTGCTTTTACATGTAGAATGGTCAGTAAGAGTCTGGAAGGGACCTACAGTGCCCTCTGTAATGTTTGGAACAAAGGCCCATTTTTCATTGATTTAGCCCTAGGCTCCACAGTTTAACAAATGAAACCATGTTTTTTTGTTTTACTGATGCTTATGTGTATTATGGTGGGACCAATAACGTTGCACTGCATGATAATAATAATAATAATAATACATTTTATTTATATTACACTTTATATTTTAGCAATCTCAGAGTGCTACAGAGTAAAAAATAAAAATAATAACACAAGAAAATCTATTTATACTTTAACAAAATATCTTTCTAAAAAGATGAGTTTTAGATTCCGTTTAAAACATCAGTCGACTGTGGGGCTCTCAGGTAGTCAGGGAGGGTGTTCCACAGTCTCGGCGCCACAGATGAAAAAGCCTTATCACCCATACTGCGAAGCTTGGTTCTAGGGACTTGGAGAGTGTTAGTGTGTACAGAGTGGAGGGTGCGTGAGGAGGTATGAGGGGTAAGGAGTTCCTGAAAGTAAAGGGGGGCATGTCCATAAATGCACTGATGGGTGAGGAGAATGACCTTGTACTCTATTCTGAGTGGGGCAGGGAGCCAGTGAAGGGTTTTTAGGATTGGGGTGATATGGTCATGCTTTCACACCCTCATCAGGATCTTGGCAGCACAATTCTGAATATACTGGGAGTCTCTGAATACTCTTGCCAGGAATCCTGATGAGGAGTGCATTACAGTAATCCAGCCTGGAGGAGACAAAGGCATGAACAAGCTTCTCTGCATCTGCCTGGGTGAGAGTTGGGTGGAGTTTAGCAATGTTCTTGAGGTGGTAGAAAGAAGACTTACAGAGGTGTTTGATGTGGGTGTCAAAGGTGAGTTGAGGGTCCATTTTAACACCCAAATTGGTGACAGATGTGGAAAGGGGAATGTTTTGGCCAGCGAAAGTGATACTGGTGATGGTAGAAGAGCGGAGATGGTGTGATGTGCCAACTAAGATGGCTTCTGTTTTGAATATGTTTAGCTGAAAAAAATTGTGCCTCATCCATCTCCTCCAGGTAGGTAGTCAATGTAGATATTGGCAGAGGAGCTGTAGAGGAGGTGGGGGTAGTCCTGAGGTAAAGCTGACTGTCATCAGCATAGCAATGAAAAGATAAACCATGTCTGCTAATGCAATTTCCAAGAGGGAGCATGTAGATGGTGAAAAGGATGGAACCTAGCACAAAGTCCTGTGGGACACCACAGGTGACGTTGTGGGTACGAGATTTTGCGCTGCCCAGGGCGACATGCTCAGTTCTGCCGGTCAGGGAAGATGTGAACCAATTGTGAACATTTCCTGAGAATCCAATGGTGCATTTCAGGCGGTGAAGGAGAATGTTGTGGTCTATTGTGCCAAAAGCAGCTGTCAGGTCAAGGAGGATGAATAAAGAAGGGGAACCAGTATCTGCTGTTATTAGAAGATCATTGGTGACCCTGACCAGGGCTGTTTCGGTGCTATGGCCAGGGCGGAAAACAGACTGAAACTTTTCAAACAGATTATTCAGTTTGAGGTCATCATGAAGTTGTGTTGCAACTGTTTTTTCCAGAACTTTAGAGAGAAATGGAAGATTGGAGATGGGCCAATAATTGGAGAGAACTTCAGGATCCAGGGTGGGTTTTTTCAGTAGAGATCTGATAACAGCAGTTTTTAGTGAAGAAGGAATATGGCCAGCCAAGAAGGAACTGGTTTATGATCCTGGTGATAAGTGGAGAGACGGCAGAGACGATGGCCCTCAGCTGAGGGGAAAGGGTCCAGGGAACTGGTAGACAGTTTCATTTTCCTGATGACGTCCTCCACCACTTCCCGTGTGATAACAGAGAAGGAGCTGGAGGGGCTCTGAAGGGTCTGGACAGTCTCAGACAGTGGGTCGACAGTTGTATAGGATATCCGTGGTGGAGAGATGTGAGCAGATGTTATCAACTTTTTGTTTGAAGAAATTGATGTGCATATTGCACCTCTCACCGGTGCCCTCAGAGTGGGCAGGTGAAGGAGGTTTGAGAAGGTGATTTATAGTTGAAAAAAGTTTTTTGGGGTTCCTGGAGCTGTTGCTGATGATACTGGAATAGAACCTGGACTGTGCAACCTTCAGAGCTTCTGCATACGCCCTCTTGTGTTCCCTGTAAGCCTGTTTGTGGACTGTCAGCCCAGAGGCCTTGACATGCCCAGCCGCCTTCATTTTTCGTAGTTC